>NW_028258372.1:42703974-42857754 GCF_053883595.1 Heterocephalus glaber | reverse complement strand
AATCACTTCTCTCAAGTATTAATAGGATCTACATTTTAAAGCATTTTTGGCTTGAGGAAAAGTCTGAGGTTATGACACTGCTTGACTACACAGTGAATTCTGAGTAGGTAAAAAAACCCAGAGAATCAAATTTTGAGAATCATTTTCCTTTTAAAAAATTCTCACTCTCCTCTTTGCCAGCCAAATGTTAACATTCTCTTGACCATCTTGACGAAAGAAAGCCTCAGATCCTAAAGAAGAAAATATCAAAGACCTTGCTCCCCACATTCATTCTTAAGGAGCCTCTCTTACTGCACCCAAATTATCCGTTCATTTTCCATTATAAGCACCTTAGCTTCAAAACTTTGCTTTCTCAAATGATGAAAGGACAATTCCCAGTTTGGCCAGCATGCACAGTATGTATACTTGGAGAAAATGAAAAGGACTTGGTTATGTCAGAGTTCTTCATAGTAAAGGGCAAAGAAAACAATCAAAAAGAAGAGGATGCACCATCTTTACAGTGCATGCTTCCTGGTGCTTAGCTGTGGGCAGGTGTCTGGCTGGCCTTCTCACCCCAAACTCACCCTCGACCACAAACAAAGGAAGCCTCTGGCCCAAGTTGGAGATTAGGAGGAGAAACCACGCAGCCATTTAGAAGTTGGTTTGGAATGGCATCGCCTGATTTCACCAGGAAAAAAGACACAAGGCAGGCACACGAAGAGTCGGGAGAGGGCGGAGTTTCCTTCAGCTGGAATAGAGCTCTAGGCACTTTCACATCTAGGGGCTGCACGGCTCCAGGTCCCCAGTAATCCACTGCACACAAGGTGAGTTCCAACAAGAGCACAGCCAGGCTCCCAGCTAGCTGCAGGACACTGTCCATCCAACTGCAAAGAATTCCTTATCTCTCTTGCTGTAATTACCATGGTGGATACTTGGAGGTGATAGATATTCTGGGCAAAGAACAGGACCAGAAGGCCTTTATTTCTGAAATAAGAACTTCTTATCTACAACTCACTCACAGCCAGTCTGGGGTTGGTCGGGTGGGATGAAGGGTCCAAGAGAGCCCAGCCCCATGCATTACTCTTTTCAGACACGATGAAACATCACACTCATCATTTTCATTTTATTCAACTAAAGCGTCTTCTGCACCCTCGCACCAATAGTGTTGCCAAAAGAACCAAACTTTTGTAGTACATTTTCTTTCTTTTTGAGACAAGGTCTCCCTATGCAGTTCAGGCTGACCTTGAACTCACTATGTGGCCCAGGCTGGCCCCAAACTCATGGCAATCCTCCTGCCTCAGCCTCCCAAGTGCTGGGATCACAGGCGTGCAGCACCACGCCCAGCCGGTAGTATATCTTCAACACCAAAATCTAATTCTCTCTGCTCCCCAAAAAAGGTATCTGAGCTTTCTGAAATGGGTTTGCATGCTGCCAGGATTGTAAGAAAGTCAAGTACTTGTGAAAAAAGTATGAGAGAAGGGAGAAGGGAAGGCAGGGACTCGATCCGACTGCTGTCCTTCTTCCATGAAAGTTACACTTTTCGGTATAAAAATGTATGCTGTTCATAGAATTCTGAATCAAATCTGATCTCAACCAGTTTCCCCCACTGACATGGCCAACAGGATTGAGAGTTCATTTAAACCTCATTTAAATAAAATCTAATCATACATATATATACATATATATGAATATACATACAGCAAAATCTCTTAATTATCGACTTTGGAGCCATCCACTTTTAAAAAGTACTTATCTTTTAACTGGCAAAATTGTACCTATGTATGGGATAGCATGTGATGTGTAGATACATGAATATATTGTGTAGTATTAAATCAGGGTAAATATATCTATCTTCTTAAACATCTATCATTTCTTGGTAGCTTTTTTGAAAGACACAGCACATCATCATCATATACAGACACTTCACTGTCCACAGAACACTGGAACTCACCCCTCCTCGCCATGACTTAGCACCCGTCGGCCAGTCTCCCCATTGTCTCCTCACTACTCTTCCAACTTCCAGAAAACACTGTTTTACTCTCAGCAACTTCTCTGAGATAAACATTTGTAGATTCCACACACAAGTGAGATCATAAGGTCTTTGCCTTTCTGTGCCTGACTTATTTCACTTAACATGATGCCCTTGAGTTCTACCCAGGTTCTCACCAATGATGAATTTTCACCCCTTTTTATGACTGAGTGCTATTCCGTCCTGGATACACGCCACATTCTTATTCACTCATCGGTTGGTGGGCAGGCTGTTTCCATTTCAAGGCTATTGTGAACGGAGCTGTACTAGTCACCAAAGCGCATTGCCTCTTCAACAGATTGATTTCATTCTCTTTGCATATACACAGACCCAGGAATGGGACTGCCGGGTCACGTGGCAACTCTGTCTTTGATTTTTTTAAGGAACCTCCAACAGTGTGCCTCCTTTTCTCCATCCACATCCTTGTCAGAACTTTTCATAAAAGGTCTTGCTTTTTCACAACAGCCATTCTACATTTTTCTGGTAATTAGTGATGTTAATGTATCTGTTGGCCATTTCTGTGTCTTGTTTTGAGAAATGTCCCTCTATGTCTATTCCCCGCTTTTAAATTGGACTATTTGCTGTTGTTGCTGTCTTGTTATTATTTGTCTCAAATATTCCTAAAATATTCTGGATATTAACCCCTTGCCAGATGCGTGGTTTGCAAATATTTTCCTTATTCTGTGTATTGCCTTTTCACTTGGTAATTGTTTCCTTTTCAGTGCAGAAGATTTTCAGTTTGTGTTAGCCCATTTGTCTGTTTTTGTTTGCATTTACAGACAAAAGTAAAGGGGTCTCATAAAAACTCCTTGGAAAAAGTGGGGTCTTATAAAAACTCCTTCCATTTCCAATGTCCTGAAGCACTTCATATATGTTTTCTTCTGGTAGCTTTGTCTAACTTTTAAAGACTTAAATCCATTTTGAGAATATTTAAAATGTCTTGTAATTTTCCCTACATTAATACAGATCTAGTATTGCTCCCAAATATAATTACATTTCCTACTTCTTCAATATTTAGGTATTGTTACAAAATTTTACTTTTAAATTCTTTAATCAGAAAATGCAGCCACCTATGCTGTCTGCTTCCTATCCTCCCCATAGATTCTTTGTACTCATCTGCCAAACCCCAAATTCATTCCCAAATACCCCCGACTTTGGCCCGACTCACCCCTGAAAATGTCAGCAGTGCAGGGTTCCATTGGCTGTTCGGTCAGCCTCATACTATGTTGCTCCCCTTCGTGGCAAAGCCAGGCTTACACTCAAATATCACTGCATCATTTAATGAAAATGAAGATCTAAATCTGGGCTCTATAACTCCGTTTCCAATCTGGAAGTGGGCTTCTGGCCTGAGAAATGCACCGAGGGGTGGGCTGCTCCAGGTACCACCTCAATTACCTTTGCTGGTACAGTAAATTGGCTTCTCACCCACAAAGTCAGACCGTTTTCCCTGTTCCACCCACCACGGCAATGCTAGGTTATCCCCATTCCATAGGGAAAGGTCTTTCCAATGCTGCTGTAGAATCCCCGCTGGAGATGGCTGGGGAGACTTACAAGGAATAGCTTTTTTAGGGGGTAGGTAGGGAAATAGAGAAGGTATTTAGATGTTACATTTTCTGAGAATTTTGTCTTTGCTCACATAAACCAAACTTCCACTCAGCCTGCAATTTATCCATGTTCCTGAAAGTCTACATCCCGATCTCAGAAATGATCCGAACCAGGAAGTAGCCAGGCAGGAAGACACATGGAACTGGTTAACAAAAACTCAAAAAGCTGTGAGCTGGGTTTCAGTCCCCACAGTAGAGTACAGATAAACTGTTACAGAGGCAATGAGGCTGACCTGCTTTTTGCATGGAATAAAGCTGTCGAATGTGTAATCTCACAGAAGGGTTTAGATTTAAGAATTCATTCACTATGAAATAACTTTCGAAGGACGGTTATTGAAGGAAAATGTGATGGGAGTAGGGGCTACAGAGGAAGGTGGGTCACACATCTGTGCCCAGAACGTCCCGAGCCAGGGTAACCCTCCCAGGTTCTCATTTTGATGTGTAAATGCCCAGCTTCTGGATAGAAGGGGCCCAGAGGAATTAAATAGGATGCCATAACAGGATGGTTTTGCTGCACTCACAGAGAGGCATGCCGTTATCCCAGACTGCAGAATTGTCTAGGGCAATGCAGGTAGCATATGAGTCACCAATGAGTCAATTTCTGAAGACACAGAAATGAGCAATCATCTCCCAGCTACACTTACATTCTAGAAATGCCTCATTCTTTCCCTACTGAAAGAGTGACAAAAACCAGAGTATCACATGTGATCGGTTCAGGGCTCATACACAAGATTCAATAATCCGAGGCCAAATGAAATTTGACCTCCTAGCAAGTCACACTGGAGATTTAAAACTGAAGAAGAGTCGCCCAAACTTCCTTCCCTCTAGAGATCTTCTCCAGGGCAGATGAGGGGGGATTCCATCCGTCTTGTTCTGTACTCCAAGGTGTGGGTGATTAAAAACTCAGGCCTCTTTTGGAAGACCCGTGGTGTCCGGCTCTAGTGTTGAATACCCTGCAGATGTCCCTGCCAATCTCCCTTCACTACAAGAATACACAATTGTTGACCCCAACTGGAAACCTAGGGGTATAAGCATGGAGCCATGGAGTTCTCCAGGATTCATACATGACTGGCTTACAAGGGAAAGCAGAATGTAACAAAGCAGGATTTGGGGCTAGGTTTTAGAAGACGTTTTATGTATTATATGAATCCCACATCAACCAGACTTGCTGGTGAGCCTATTTATTTATTCAAAACAACTCTTGATATTTTTTTGGAACCAGGAACCTAACTCAGGACACTGTGCTTGCCAGGCAGGCGTGGTGCCACTGAGCTAAATCCCTGGCCCAAGTCTTGTCATTTATAAAACTTGTAACTGTAAAAGATCTGTCAGTTCTAGAACATTAACTGTTTAAAACACACTTTTGATCATGGAGGCAAACTTTATCTGTGGTCAATTATAGTTTATCATCCCAGTTCTCCTTTTATATTCTGCCAGTTGATGGCATAATCTGTCATGGCTCTTGGATTTAAAGACTTCACAGTCGGCCTTTCCTTTCTGAAACTCACCCTCTACTCCTTGCCTTTAATCCAATTAGTGATCAAAGTGTACAGACTATTTTGCCACTGCTATAGCCTTACTGAGTGACATAATTCACCTAACACTGATCTCCCCTGGGCCAGTACATCTTCCATAGAACTGTCACATTCTCTTTTTAAACACAGGTGTGGTCATGCCCACATTTCAAAACTTTCAATGGCTTAGCATTGTTTTAGGGGGAAAATGCATGTCCTTTTATAGTTCAGCACCAGTCCATTTAAACAACTCCTATTCCTCACCATGTACCCTGACCTATACTCCAACCATGCCTTCTTTTTGTATTTTCCAAAGCCATCATGGTCCTTCATACCTCTCTGCTTCTGCATATACAAAAACAACCTCTGCCCCCAAGGCTTGGGTTATCCTAATTCTTCCAAGCAGCATCATTTACTGTTTACTTCTCTATAATACAAGAAATAATGTAGTATAACATATATTGCAGTAAGTCTTTGCAGTTAGGGAGGGAATTTCTTAAAGGTAAAAACTATCAGATTAACATTTTTGTCTCTCTAGTCTGGTGTTCATACTTACTAGTTACTCAAAAATATTTCTTAAATGGGATAAGAAAGATGAGTAACAACTAGAATCTGAAAAGTAGAAATCTTGAAAAAACTTTGGGGGATAGTACAGGAAACTGAAGTATATCAAAGGTCTTATGAAGGCGTAGCACACGTATGATCATTTAAAATTACTTTAATGAATTTAAATTATCTTAATTAAATGTATCTTAATCATTATACAATCATTCAATTATCTAAATTAATTTATCCTAATCATTAAACTTTTAGAATCCAGAAGAATGTTTACTATTCTTCATTATTTTATTCTATTAACCTCGTAGAATAATATAATCCCAAAGAGAGCTTAATAGATACTTTCTGATGAGTGCTAGAGAAAAGGAACTAGTGAGTTCAACATAGTTTTCTGTACCCTGTAATAATAATGATGATGATGATGATGAAATAATTGCTTTCTTAGGAAACAGGTACAAAAACCTGTAATAACTGTATCCCGGAGGATGTCCCTGGAAAAGTCATTTTTTCTAGATATGAGAGAGAATTCAAGTTTCAACTCCTTCAATTTACATGCTGAGAGCAAGACGTTCGCTCTTCTTTGGGACCAGATGATGATCTCGCAGCGACACCCCTCAGGAGTATATTTGAATATCAAATTTATAAATCTTTTTTTTCAAACAAGTCAGAGACAGGTACAGATGAAAGGCGGAGAGTAAACCTACGTTGCCCCAGCCACATTCACAGAGCTCCTGAGTTGCAGCCCGACCCAGCCGTTCCGGGCCCAGGCTTCTACTGGAGAATGTCGGGATGCCATCGCTACTGGCACCCAGGTGTCACTGCGGGTCCTTTTCTCCTTTCCTTCCTCACAAATCTCCTCAAGTGTGTGCTCTGTGCAAAAGAGTAAGATGCTATAGGGAAAGTGAGAATTCGATATCAATGAGGACAAACTACAAACTCCACCACTGGACACGTTTCCAAGGGGTTTAGTCCATGAGCCAGCAAGTGGTGCCGGGGATTTAGCTCAGTGGTTCTGCCGCCTGCCTCGAAAGTGCAGGGTCCTGAGTTCGATTCCAGGTACCAAAAAAAAAAGAAAGTGGTATGACTTCATGACAGTCATGGTATCCTCTGTCTATAGGCAGGAGTAAGGACCAGGCACCTTTTATTTTCAGTGCTGAGGGCTGAACCTGTAATTGTCAAATGTCAATAAGAACAATAGCAAAGTATCTTCCACAGCTGGGAAGCTAACCTAAGATTGAACTGGCAGCAATGGCATAGGCTAAGATTGAACCAAGTCTGGAAACAGCAAAAGCAAAGGGCGCTTCTTGACTTTCCACTGTGAAGGGTCAGAGTTGCACTCTTGGATGAGGAATAATGGAAAAGCCAGCTCTAGTATAGAGATGCATGGACTCTCATCTGAGCCACTGGTCCTCATTAGCAATGAAACTGCCTGAATCCCAGGTCAGTTTTCAGAGATCAGTTTTCTTTCCAATCAGAAAAGGAAAGGTTAGTCCATGAGCCAAGAAGTAATATGAATTTTCCTGAGGGTCGCTGTACCCTCTCCACAGCTTTCTTCAGACAGAGGTAAAGGGCAGTGCTGGGGACTGAACCTTGGGAGCCCTGAACTACGTTCCCAGCCCTTTCAGAATTTTCAGACAGAACCTCAGTAAATTGCCAAGGATGGCCTCAAGGTATGTGGCCTCCTGCCTCAGCCTCCCACGTAGCTACGATTACAGGCACCTACTGCTATATCCAACCAGGAGTAAAGATTAGAGTAGATCTTTAAATTAAATATGAGATAATGGCGAGACGTTCACATGGGCTTCACACCATGTTAATAATCAAACAGGCAGGGTATTCTCTTGAAAACAGGGATGCAGATCCCTACAATGGGCTCCACCTAAAATGGCTTAGAAATCACTTGAAATAAATGATGGCTGTATATACGTAAGATAATAAAAACAAAGCCAAAAGCTTGTTCAGAAAGCAGGTAGGAAGAAAAATTAGGTTTCTTGGCTATTTCACAAATAAGTTTTGAATGGTGATTATGCCTTTAACCAGTGTACAGTGCTAAGCACAGGCAATTCATCAGTGGACATCAGGGACCTCATAGCCTCCCAGACTTTATATTAACAAAAGGACAAGGACCATAAATAAATCCCACAAACAAGTCAGGTGATGCAGTAAAGGAATCAGGCTCAGAGGCAAGCGGTGTGGCTGCAGCACAGGAAGTTCCTGTGATCTCACAGGGACATCCTCCCAGGAGTATATTTGAATATCAATATACATGGGGGCATGGAGAATATCAGGAAGGCAGAGACCGTGTCCAGGATGAGGGATGTGGATTTTATTCTGGGGTGACGCAAAGCCCTTGGGAGGTCTGAAGCAGAGAAGAGCAGTTCTGATCCCAGATGAAGGTAGATTTGTAGATCAACTGATGGGGAAAAAGGCAATTCTTATGTTATGGCTTTGTTTTCTTAGTGTAGGTTGAAGTTAAGTTGCCAGTGAAACCCAGTTGTGCAGGAAATCTGAATCCATTTATGCATATAAACAAGGAAAAAGTGGGAAAACATCCAAAGAATGAAAATTATGTCCTATTGACTTTGCTCACAACAGTGTGTGCTATAGATCCTGCTCCGCAACCTTGCAGGGTTTTGTTAAACCTCAGCTTCCCGTGCCTGTCCAGAGGAGGGAGGGGGAACTCAACCATCTGTACACTACACGGGTACTCCAGGGGGTTCTGAAGCACGCAAGTGCAGGAAATGACCAGGAGATGATTTGGGGAAGGAACAAGGCTGGACCAATGGAGTGGCAGGCAGGTGCAGAGGAGGAGCCATACCTGCATGACAGGGCGCAAGGAGGTGAGACCCAGCGAGAGAGGGCTGGTCTGGCTGACGGTGGCACTCTCTCTCACAGGCAGCAGGGAACTCATTTGGATTTTGGAGCATGAGAGTGGAATAATGCACACACGCACACATACACACTTTTGGTTTTGATGACTGAAGAAGTTAAAGACTGGACATAGAGTGGCTGTGGAAGAGGAGGTTGCTATGCAGGTAATTAGAATGCTTCAGACTGGAATGTAAGTTTGATAAGATCACTGACAGGAGGATGCTAACTCTAAGGGTGGACAGATGGTAGATGTAGAGTATGAGACAGAGCTGCTGGTCCTACTCAGGTACTGGGTGCATACTTGAAGGGCATGGTGCTTCATCTGGGCTAGTGAAGAATTTACTTCTCAATGGATAATATCCTCTCTGAAATATGGAGTTAGGGAGGGGACGCCAATGGAAGCCTAGTTTGGCGCTGTGCCACACACAGGTGATGGAGAAAGTGGTGAACGTGCACTTGTGGAAAGGGAGTGACCAGGTAGAACGACAAGAGATGAAGGTAACAATTTTGAGAAATGTTCGATTAATCATCAGGAGATAGTAAGGTGTCAGGAAAGCGCTCCGTGAGTCTTAATAGAACCAATAGGTGCAGGGTCTCAGCTACCTTGGGGGGGGGGGTCATTTAAATTCCAGCTGCAAGGGCTGGGGATTTAGCTCAGTGGTTTCGCTGCCTGCTGCGCAAGTGCAAGGACCTGAGTTCGATCCCGGTACCCCCCCAAAATATAAATAAATAAATAAATAAATAAAATTAAAAAATAAATTCCAGCTGCTATAAACAGGTCCACTCGTGCTGATTACTGATACCGAGTGGGAGTGGTAACATCTCACTGTCACCTGCCAAGTTTTGGGGTGCCTCCCCGGGGGGGTGATGCTGGGGCTCCAACCCAGGCCACAAACGTGCTAGACCAGCGCTCAGCCACTGAGCCCCAACCCCGTTCCCCGTCCACCCAATTTCACCTGACAGTGACACTTGGGGCAGCTCAGGGGCCGGCAGGGCATCTTATTACTGACTTCACCCTACAGACACAGACACTGAGGGTCGGGCGCTGAGAGATCTGGCAAAAGTCACCCAGTTATTGAGGTCTGTTTACAGTAAGCATTTTTTAAACCAGTAATTAGCTGTACCTCAGAGAAAATGAGAAAGACTCACAACCAAGAAACGCTCATCAGATCAAGTGACAATACTTCTTTAAAATCAAGACAATCTGGAAAATAAAGTTATCATAAATGCTGAATGAACCTGGACTCTCACATCATTACAGAAGGTAAACGCCACGAAGAAAACCATAGTTTAACTCAGGCCTCAACTTTCGGAAATAAGTCTAGATGTTTACCAATATCCGATCGAAGTTCAAGAAAATCTGAGGACCAGGCGCGGGGAGCAGACAGCGTCCTTATTTGGGGTCCCGCGTGCGGAGCCGCGCGTGCGTGAGCGGTGCGCAGCGTCCCCCGCGTCCCACCGAATCCCACCGCGTCCCACCGCGCAGCAGCCCAGACGCCCGCCCCGCTGCTCACCGAGGACGCCCGGCGCCAGCAGAGTCCAGAGAAGCCAGCGCGGGCCCGGGGCGCCCATGTCGCCGCCCGCAGCCTCGCTCCGGCAGGCGGGGGCCCCGGGCCTTAAACGCTGCCGGCACCACGTGCGCACCTGCGGCCGGGGGGTGGGGGGGGGGTAGGGGGCGCCGCGCTTTCCAACTCGGTTGCCCCGGGCAACCAGTGTGTTCACTTCTTTACCTTCACTGTGGAACTGAAACCATTTCAAGAAGCAGCGCTCAGCCGCGCTGGTCTCCAGTGCCTGTGGGCTCTGCTGTCCCATGCTTTTGATAACGCTCGCAGGCCCTGGTGTCAGGCCGGGCCCTCCGGGAGACGCAGGCAGGAGGATCCCAGGTTGAACCCGGCTGGAGCCTCCTCAGCGACCTGGCGAGACCGGCTCAAAATAACAAATAAAAAGGGCTGGCTGTGTAGATCACTGTGAAGCCCCTGAGTTCAGCCCCTGTACCGGCCTCCCCTCAGACTTTTTTTTGTTTCCCTCTTGGTTTGGATCCACTAAATTCATTTCACCTATGAGTGGATTCAACCTTCAGCTTCACAGAAGAGTTTGTTCACGTAAGACATTTAGAACAGAGCCACTTCTGCTATGCTGTCCGTTTTTACATCCACGTAATTTCTGCAGATAGCTTTCAGGAACGCTGCCGTGTGAATTCCCCTGGGCTGGCCAGCCGGATTCTTGCAGTGTTGAAGTTTTATTGTATTTTCTATACCATCCTCTCTCTGGATGGAGATGAAAACTATATACAAGTACATATATGTGAGTATGTGATTATAATTACATAGTTTATTTTAGAGACATTTGAGGTAAGTTGTAAGCATTTAATACCTCTTCCAGTTACTTCAATGTGCATTTCCTAAAACCAGGGACATTCTCGTCCATAATTACGATGCAGTGACCCTAAACAAGAAGTGAACTTTGGGACAGTGCTCTTTTATACTCTAGTGCCTGTTTAATTTTTGACAATCATCTTAATGGCTTCTGTTACAGCAAAACAGCGACAGAAACAATAACTTTTTCCTTCAGTTCGAGATCACACCTTGCATTTGATCGTCCTTTTCTTCTTCAATTTGGAAGACATTCTCAGGTATTTTTTCTTTGTTTTTGTCTTTCACGACCTTGAAGAGGACTTGGTAATTATTTTTGTAGAACAACTTTTAAATTTGTTTTTTCTTGCATAGAAACAGTTTGCCTAAATTTAGTGGCTTAAAGCAAGAATAAGCACTTGCTTTACTGCACAGGTTCTGTGGGCAGGAACTTGGGAGCAGCGCAGCAAGGCCTGGGGTCCCTCGAAGACTGCAGTCAAGACCCTGCGGCCCCCCGAGGGGCTGCCTAGGACTGCAGGGTGGCAGGGAGGATGGCTCACGGAGGTGCTGGTGGACCAGATGCCTCATTTCTCCACCAAACAAGCGTGGCTGCTGGGCTGCAGGAGTGTCGAGTGTTCTCAGGACCGGCAGGCAGCTGGCTTCTCCCAGATCATGAAGGGCATAAGCCCGGATGTATTTCATGATGCTATGTCCTTAATGGGGGGGCGCATGTCATCTACTGGCCCTGTTACTAGCAGTGATCACTCTGATCACTTAAGGTGGCAGTAACTTTGACCCTTCAATTAAGCTGGTGTCTGCCAGGTTTGTCGAGTGTAAAGTTACTCTTCTTCCCTTTAAGTAATAAGGATTTTGTGGGTATATACTGTAAAATTATGTAAATAACCTCATCTTTATGTCAGCATTTCACCTTCTAATTTTAGCATACATGAATAATTCTTGTCTGAAACAGTTATCACTGTTATGATCGCCAGATGAATTCTTTCTAATTCAATCATTACTTCTGTATTCATGAGCTGGCATCTATTATAAATAAAAGCTTTCTCTTCTCCCCTGTATTTCGTTTATGTGTGTTACTATCATGTGCTCGGTATCATGTACTCAATATGAATTTTATTTATTCAATATGCTACAATCTGTACTATCATTATTTATTTCTTTGCTCAAATTGTTCTTTATTTGGCCCAGGGGAAGCCCTCAAAGTAGTTCCAGTGTCAGTTTGATCTCTTCTTAGCATTTTTGAACATTTCCTTACTTTCTGGAGAAATGAGATGCCCGACTTGCTCTACTTTTTCAGGCCCAGCCCTGAAATTTGCCATTTTTCCAAGGAATGCTGATTCTTTGTGGTAGAAAATGGTATTTAGAAACCAAGATCTGGATGCTAAATGTGTTCATTGCTATTGGAATACCATTTCATCTTTGCCCTCTCAGTAGACAAAACAGGGAAAGAGTGAATTCATATCCATGGTCTGCTTAAATCTGCTTCTGTCTATATTATATCTGTCACGAATTTATGCCAGTTTTCCCAGTTCCAGCCCTTTTCCACAGATTTCATTCTATTCTTCCCTCTTTCCATATTTGTAACTCCCTCCTCCAACAGTGAGATGCCTGGCCTCACCCTCTATTTATTCTCTCTACTCCTACAATACAGAGAAGGAAGTTCTAGAGTTGCTAACTCCATACCATGATAAAAATCAAACCTCCGAGTTTGTCTGCTTCTCACTCAGCCCGGTGTGATCTGCTCCCCTTTAATGCCTCTAAGTTCATCTTCCACTTCTGCCTTCTCCTCCTCTGGCACAGTGGCCTCTGCTGTTTTGGGGTGCGCACATCTGTTCTGCCGAGGTCCTCGGCCCTCAGCCTCCTTTGTTCTGCTCTGTGTGCTTTTTCCCCATCACCCCAGGGCCAGGCTCCTCCTTTATTTCAGTCTCACTCGTAGGCCCCTTCTCCGTGAGGTCTCCAGATATCCTTGTATGTCCCCACCTTCCTTTGCCTTCCTACCCACTTCTTTGGTCGAAATTTTTTCCTTTATTACTTAGCTCTAGAGGCATAGTGTGTGTTTGACAGGATACTGTTTGTGTTTTTCTTTATGTAATGTGTAATAACACAAAGGCAGAATCTTTTTGTCCCTGTGTTTGTTTTTTGTGCCCAAATCCCGTAGTTCCAACAATATTGCTTGGCATGTGTTAGATACTCAATAGAAATGTTTTTAAATTAACAGATACACAGATTCCTTTGGGGGAATGGGGATTCTGCATTGGTTTTTCATCTTGTGCTATACTTAAGTCGTTAGGTATGCATTAAAAGGAGTTTATGGGTGTTTATAGTATTAAAAATCTAGAATACATATGAGTCAGTGACAATTTAAAAGACTAAATGGAACCAGAGTTGGAGCAGCGTTTTCTAGGTGTAAGCAAAAGGAAGCTGTCCTGTGAAAAATGTCAGTTCCTACTATAGTCAAGAAACTAAGCTTTATACGTAGAGATTTGCTGAATGTAGACCTAAAATTTGACCTAAAATTCTTAAATTAAGCAGGGTAACCAAAAGGGGCAATTATAGTACTGTGACTTCTAATTGAAGGAAACACATCTCTCCTCAAAAGGAATCCTTGGAGACTGAAATACTTGCACAAATTAAAATCAACCACTAAGAGCTGGGTGTGGTAGCGCATGCCTATGATCCCAGCACTCAGGAGGCTGAGGCAGGAGGATCACCTTAAACTTGAGAGCAATTTGAGCTACACAGTGAGTTCAAGCCCAGCCCTGAACTACGTAATGAGACCCTGTCTCAATCAATCAATCAATCAATAACCAATCAATCACTAACATGCTCACAAAATAATAAATTTTAAAACTCTTAAGTAGAAATTGAAACTCTCAGCCTGACAAAGGTAACTGCAAAAGACCTAAAGCAAATATTACTTTATAGGGTAATATTTAGAGACATTCTATTTTAAATTGGGTCCATTTCAAAACTGAAGTTGAAATGCATAAGCATTTTTAGTGATGAAAGGGCATCATAGGGCTAAAAATCACAAGATGTTCTTTAGAGAAATGGAATAAGCCCTAAATAGGCACACTTATGGATGGAAGACTTGATAAAGAAGACACATCAGCACCCTACAAATTCATCTGTACATTTAACGCAATTTTAGTCAAAATTTAACATTTTTCCCAGGAACTTGGCTATGTTGTTCTGAAATGTAGAGGGAGGAGCAAAAGCCCAGGAACAGTCAAAGGGATCCTTGGTGATTCTTGTTTTCGTAGGCATCAAGACTCACTACATGAATTCTCAGTCATGAGGACAGGATGGTATTGGTCAATGGGTGGTCAAATTTGATGATAAAAAAAGAAAGACTTCACTCAGGTATGGAAACTGACACATGACGTAAGTCACTGGTGGAAGATGGGCCCATCAGTAAGGATTTGGGGACAGTTAGTTACAGCTAATGAAATGCTGACATTGGACCCCAACTTCATACACATTAACTCTAATCCCAACAGAGGTTTAAAAATGAATGGAAAGTCATTAAGATATTTAGGAAAAAAATATGTATGAGACTATTTTTATAACCTTGGGATAAAGAAATGTGTCTTACAATAGTCATGAAAAGTGCAAACGATAAAGGAAAAGATTGATTAATTCCACTGCATTACAGTTAAGAACTGCATTAAAAACTACTATTAAAAGGGAAAACCACATAAGCTATATAAAAAATTTGCAACACATATAAATAAATGAGATTATTATGAATCATATAAAAGAATTCCAAGATATCAATCAGAAAAAAAATCAATACAAATGAACAAATGAATAGAAATCTACTTTTACTGGTATTAACTGGATGAACTATTTCCACTAAAAAGCAACTCCAAATGCTGGGGTGTGTGTGTGTGTGTGTGTGTGTGTGTGTGTATCTACCTACCCTCCCACCTTCTCACCTGCCTACCTCAGGCTGCAGGATGGATGAACCTGAACTGTTGTAGATGTGGTCCTCACTGTGTAAAGGGGCTGCAGAAGGGGCTGCAGACCTGCAGGCTGTGGTTCTCATGCTGATGGGGCTGGAGTCAGAACCTGCTGCCAAGAGCACCTATGGACGGTGTGTACAGGAGCCTGGGAGACAGCTCACAGAAGCCTGCAAAACAAACACACCATTTTCCATTACATTTCATTTTTCCCAACTCAAACTTCTTGAAAATTGGTTAACCTTTCCTGTCATGACAATAACATGGAGTTTAAAAACAGCTAGGATGTATTCTAATTACAAGTAATCTGCATTACTTGGAATGCCAGTATCTTACAGACAACATAAAAGTTACATGTGAAAAAGATATCCATTCCTAGAGATTTCCTGGAACAACATTCTGGTCATTTAACCTACAAAGTGGAAGAGGAACTGCTCCTTTTAGGGGGTTTCCAGCCTGGCATAGGGGTGGATACTGTTGATTCCCTCAATAGTGAAAGAAGTTTATTCAGGAGTCACATAAGGACTGTTCTTTCCCTTTTGGAAAGCAGAATTAATGTGGTATCAGGCTGAGGAGAATCAGTGTCTAGATCCTGGCTGGGATATGTCCCTTCCCCTCCCTACCCACTTCATTTTTGTCTTGAGTTCGCTCTGTAATGAGTTACCTCAGAACACATCCACCACATAATGCTGACAGTGAGCTGTCTGGAGATGCTCGAATATCTATTTGCAATTCAGAACCTTGAGACCAGGTGGCAGTGCTGGTGATGACAGTGATGTGTGTGTTGGGGAGAGGATGGGACAGGGACGTTTGCAGGGCCTTCCCAGGATGCCCAGCTTGGTGAGCATCTCATCACCATTTGTATTTTCATTACTTGGGGGTCAAGGCAGAAATTCATCCATTTGGAATTGCATTTCCTGAAAAACCTATGGATTTTCATGTCATATTCTACTATATTTAACCTATTTCAGATCTGTGTTTGTGGCATACTGACTACTCACGGTTTGCGGGGTGCAGAATACCTTAGTAAACGTCACTCCTGAGGCCACTGAGAATGTACACGATGGCATCATCTAGTCATCTTGTCTTGGCCTCCTGGAGTGGAGTAAGCATTGGAGAGGGGATCCTGTGAGCTCTTCCCAGACTTTGCTACCCTTTCTTAGCAGCGCTTTTGTTTCTCTAACTTGGAGTTTATCCAACTTTTTGTTTAAACAAAGATCTTAGGCTTCAAGAAGACAGGGGATTGCTATGTCTCACCATCTTCATTTCCCTTTCTCCCTGACAAGAGGAGTCCTTTAGTTTATGTTCCTTACATAGAATTCACTTTAAAAAGAACTTTAATAAACTAAATTTGAATGAATCTAAATTAAATTCTAAATATTTGAAACATAATTGTGCTACTGAGAATTCACTTTCTATAATTTATCCAGCAGTCAAGTATATTTTAAAAATTTTTCACTGAAAATTTGAAGATCGACTAAAGACAGCACTAAGTTGAATACAATATTAGTAATTAATTGAAATATATATACTTTAGTTTACAAAGAAGAACAAAGTGGGATTTTTAAGAAAGGCATTTTTTAAGCCCAGGAGCATTTGATACTCTAATGCGAAACAAAAGTGGGTTTCATAAATTGGAGTTCAGGTACAGTAAGAGACATTAGAATGATTACTTCTCAACCCTAGAAATAAAACAAAGTAATAAAAAATAGTTTTGAATTTCATCAAAATAAGCTATCAAATTAGTAACTAATATTAAAAATGCATGATTAACCCAGTGAAAAATTTAATTTGTTCATAACAGGAGTAACAATATACATTTATGAGTTAAATCAATTTAAAAATATCCGTAAACACTCCAAGTCAGTATATTTATGAGTTCTGAATTTAAAAATCAGTGTAAAAGCACTTTGTCTAAACTCAAAAGCAATTAAAACTGCAACAATAAAACTAATAAATTATTTGATAAATCAGAGATCCCTTTTTAAACTTTGTAGAGCATGTGCAGCACAAAATAATTCAGTTATGCTATTTTCATGTATTTTATGTTAACATATAAATGTATAATAACTATATGTATATAATGTATAGTATATGATAGATGATATAGCATATGATATATGTAATATATAATATGTATGATATCGAGACAGAGGAATATAGAAATGAGGGAAAAAGTAACAATACTATGTCAGACAAGGAACAATATATAAGTATAATACACAAATATGTGATATAGCCTGTAGTTTATAATAACAGGGCAGCAGGGAATCCATATATTAAAGCACATCCACACACATTCAGTCTCCAGTTCCAGTTAATACAGAAAAGATATGTAAAAGCAGCTGCTATTAGTAGGTAAGAGATGTAGATAATCTGTGAACTTCTGGAAAGCATATACATTCTTGCCAGCTAATAGTCAAGTTCCACTGTCACTATATAGCAAATCAAAGAAAACAATTTTCTTCAGAATGTTTAGAAAACAGTTCATGTATCAGAGTTAAATAATGCATGAATATTTTAATGAACCACTGTACCTTAACAAACTCCCTGCTTTATTAGTAATCATTTATCTCTGAACCTAGTGCATGTTTTCAGAAATCAGAAGTAAAGGGTAATTATTCCAAGTATAGTGTCCACCATATGTTTAACAGTTTGACTTCTTTGAACCCCATGTGTAAGGCGTAGCATAAGTAATAAAATGTGGAGTTGTGAAAGTGATGAGACATGCAGTTTTCTCTGAGGATCTCTCATGGTACAAGCCACTGTTTCTTCTTGGATGGTGATTTTGAAAGCTTGGCAGCAATCATGAAGATTTGCTGATTGTGACTTAAAAGCACTTTCCCAAAGGCATCTACAGCAGAGGTCCTTCCAGGCAGCAGGGGCTCTGTGCCAGGAAGCCTGCCCCAGGCTGGACTTGAGTTTCTGCTTCAGCTTTTGTGCAGAGCAGAGCTGCATAGTTACAGAAAGAGCCTCTGCTGCACTCCCAGTGTCCAGGAGGAGGCTTCAATAGCACCACTCCCAGCACCAAGGAGGTGAGCCACGTGGGCACCAGCAGCACCCCCACCTCCGAAATAAATAAATAAAACATGTAAACCAGCCTGAAAACCAGACTTCCATATCACCTAAGGCAAACCCAAAGGGAAATGAGATGGAACACTCTGAAACTCAACCACCTGGACTCCCTGAACTGGCAGCATAAGAGGACCTGGGAAAAATGAAATCAGAAATAACTTCTCAGATAACAGCAGAGATTGTGCCCATAGTGCAAGATACGATTAGTAAATCTAGAGAGGACACAGATAAAAAAGTAGAGGAGCTGAGGAACATGATGGAATCCCAACATAGGAAACAAATGGACTCCATAAAACAGATACAAACAGATTTCCAGGAGAATAAAAACTCCATTCAAAGCTTACACAGCAGAATGAGCCAATGTGAGGACAGAATTTCAGATATAGAAGATAAGCTTGCAATTAGTGACCAGGAAAAGAAAAATTGCTTTAAAATTGTAAGAGACCATGAGAAATCAATCCAACAGCTGCTAGATGATGCAAAGAAGAATAACATAAGACTGATCAGAGTCAATGAAGAAACAGGAGAGTGCAGATGACATAAAAAACTTCACAGAAGTGATGGCAGAAAACTTCCCAAGCAGGGGAAAAGAACTTGACATACAGATAAGTGAGGCATATAGGACTCCAAATAGCCTTGATCAAAAAAATCTACACATAGGCATATAATAGTTAGGATTCCAGAAATTCAACAGAAGAACAAAATTCTACAAGCAGTGAGAGAAAAGAAACAAATCACATGCAAAGGAAAGCCCATCAGAATCACAGCAGACTTCTCAATGCAAATCCTCAAGGCAAGAAGAGCTTGGAGTGATGTATTTCAAGCCCTAAAGGGAAACAGCCTCCAACCCAGATTGATGTACCCTGCAAAACTATCTTTCAAAATTGATGGAGAAATAAGATAATTTCATGATAAAGAGCACCTCAGGAACTTTGTGAATATCAAACCGGCACTCCAAAAAATCTTAGACAATACCCTAGGAAAAGACAATGAGGATCACAACCCCAGGAAGCCCAGCAGAATTAATCCATTTGGTGCAACAAGAAATAAAATGCACCACAAGGACCTGAGTTCGAGCCCTGATACCAAAAAAAAAAAAAAAGAAAGAAATTAAATGCAATGCAAAGGGGGAGAATCCAACAAGAAGAAAAGTCGTGGCAACGATAAGTCAATACGTATTAGTTATAACCATCAATGTTAATGGTCTCAATTCACCATTCAAAAGAAATTGGCAGAATGGGTCAAGAAGCAAGATCCAACAATATGCTGCATACAAGAAACACACTTAATTCAAAAAGAAACTCACAGACTGAAAGTTAAAGGGTGGAAAACAATACTGCATGTGACAGGAACCTGAAAATAAGCAGGAGTAGCTATCCTCTTTGCAGATCAAGTGGATTTCAACCCAAAATCTGAAGCACTTCTGGTCCCAAGAATTTCAGATAAGAGATAGTCAACTTGTATGTACAAATCTATTATGAACACGTGTTTTTGTTCCTCATAAGTAAAAACTTAAGAATAGAACTGTTGGTTCTTAACAGTAATACAAGTAATTTCTATATTGTTTTCCAAACTGGTTTTATCATTTTACATTCACATTAGCAGTATTCGATAGTTCTAACTGGTTCACACCTAAGCTGACATCTGTTCTTTTAAAACTTTTAACTTCATCTCCCTAATGAGTGTAATACAATATTGTTATTGTATTTATTAGTATTTTTATGATTCTAGTGTTGCACACCTTTCCATGTGCTGTACTGGCTATTTATCACCTTCTTGAGTCTACTTTTTAATTGGGTTGTCTATTAATGAGCTGTAAGAGTTCTTTATATATTCTCGCCATAGATTATATGTATTATAAATTTGGTCTGTTTACAGACTACTTTTCATTTTCTTGATGATGTCATTTAAACTTCTAAATTTTGACAGAATCTCATTTATCAATTTTTTTCTTTTATACATCATGCTTTTGTATCCTAGGAAATTCTTGCCTACCCTAAATTCATGAACATTTTCCCTTATAATTTCTTCTTAAAGTTTTATAGTTTTAGTCTTTCATATTTAGGTTTATAAATCCTTTCAAGTTATCTTTATGTATGGAAATAAAGGGTTGAGGTTAATTTTTTACATACAGGTAACAGATGTTCTAGTACTATTTGCTGATAATACTATCTTTCCTTTGCTCTTGAGTTGAGTTTATGTTCTATAAAATGTTAATGTTAATCTTTCAAAACTCAGTGTACCATATATATGTGGTTCTATTTCCAGATTTTCTGTTTTATTCCAACGATCTACATGTCTTTCCTTATGCCAACACTGCCTTGATTACTGTAGCTTTAGAGGAAGTCTTAAAATTAGGTAATAAGGGCTGGGGATTTAGCTCAGTGGTCCCAGCGCCTGCCTTGCAAACACAAGGTCCTGAGTTCGATCCCCTGTACCAAAAAAAAAAAAAAATCAGGTAATAAATGTCTTCCAACACTTTTTTTTCTTTTTACTTTTCTACTTCCTTTGTACTCCTACATAACTTTTAAATTTCAATATCCAATTCTTCATTTATAGCAAGTATACATAAACCTGAATTTTTATATATACCTTGTGTTTTCTAATCCTGCTAAATTCAAATACAAGCTCTAGGGGCTCCTAGAGATTTCTTAGTATTTTCTCTGTAGATAATCATTTCATTTACATATAAAGATTTTACTTATACCTTGCCAATCCTATGCTGATTGTTTCTTTTTATTGCCAGAGTATTTTGGTTTGGGCCTATGTTTCAAAGTTTAACGGACAGATGAAGAGTAGGCATATCTGCCCTTGTTCCCCACCTTAGGGAGAAAGCATTGTATCTTCTCCATTCATATAAGGTGTTCTCGCTGGAAGTATGGAGTACATGTCTTTAATCTGTTGAGAAGGTTCTGTTCTACTTCTAGTCTCCTGATAGATTTTACCATGAACAGCTGTAGAATTTAGTCCAATACTTTTTCTGCAACTAGTGACAGGATTGTATGGCTTTTTTCTTTCCTCTGTTAAAACGATGACTTTTGGGGGTGGATCTTCCAATGCTGAACCAACACTGCCATCCCTATAATAAAACCACTTTCTACATACTGCCAGACCTGACTTCTAATAGTTTGTTTTGTTAAACACATTTTTATCTGTGTTCATACTTTTTTCTTCTATTATCTTTATCCAGTATTAATATTAGCACAATGTTGATTTCCTAAAATGAGGGGAGACGTGTTCCTTCTTTTTTCTGCTTTAAATGTTTGATATAATTCATCAGTTAAAATGTATATGAGCCTGTTGTTCTCATATAGGTAGGTTTTCAAGCTAGGAATATACTTTCTTTAATAGGTGCTATTCAAGTTTTATATTTCCTCCAGAGTCAGTTTCATTAATTTGTCTTCCAAAAGACAAATTGTAAAATTTATTTCAAAAAGGATTTTTGTAATATGCTTTCTACAGCCTTTTAAATTCTGTAAAATCTGTGGTAATGCCCTCCAAATTTTGATATTGTCATTTAAAAATGTATAATTGATATTGTGTAATAGGAAGAAAAGTTCAAAGGAGTAGGGGAAGTGGGAGGCATAGGGGAAAGGAAAGAAGGGAAAAGAAAAAATATGAGAAAATGAAAAACATGGAAAGAAAGTCTTTGTAAATAGGGAAGGGTGGAGGGGGTGAAGGGAGGGCAGGGGAAGGGGAAAAAATAAGAACCAAGACACATCATGTAAAGGTACAAGATCCCAATGATGAATGTAAATGTACTGCATACCTAAAATGTACCAGTAAACTTGATGGGGAAAAAAAGGAGCCTCTGCTGCAGGCCTTAGTAAAAGGTTTTATTGTTGTTTATTCATCCTTCCTGCATTCCTTCTGAGTGATCTCACTGTATCAGTCTCTTCTCTTATCTTACTAGCCCTTCAACTGTCAAAATTCATTCAGTTAGAAGGAGACATTGCTGTGATTCCACTGCTCTTTCCTGAGGTCTTCTTGCTTCTGGCTGAGAAACTGGCTCCTAATCAGCCGAGCAACACGGGGCCACGGCTTCTTCACCTGCTACCTCGTGACTCACCTGTTCGCACTCCTTTTCCTTCTCTCAGTATTCCGTGTCTAGATTAACTGCTTGGTAAACTATTTCTACAGGAACGAACCCGTTACAGAAGAGAAAGTCTGGTAGAATGTTGGCTAACTATCGGGGAACTAAATTACTTTTTAATAAGGATGAGACGCACAGACAGCAGAGACGTCGCAGCGCCAGCCTCGCCAGGGGCTGCCTTCAGGGGTGGAGAGGGAGGCTGCTGCCCCTTCCCGGGCAGGAGAAACCGTAGCCTGAAAGCTACATACAAATTTAGGTAACTTATGTGTCGGTGGAAATGATTGATTAAAGCTACGAGTATCTACATGAATTAGTTCCTTTTTTTTTTTTTTTTTTGTACCAGGGATTGAACTCGGATCCTTGCGCTTGTGAGGCAGGCGCTGGAACCACTGAGCTAAATCCCCAGCCCCATGAATAATTCTTAAAATATACTCTTGTGCGAAGATGGAGAGTTGCAGGATACTGTTTATATAAAAATTACGTGTATGCAAAACAGTGCTATTTTTCTATCCAATTTTGGATAAAATGTGCATAGAAAAGATGAATTCCACTGTAGGGATAGTGCTTAATTTTAAGCAGAAAGGGTAGGAAATTGGAGTGGACAAGAAACTTCAGGACCAGGGATTTAGCTCAGTGGTGCCACAGCCTGCCTCGCAAGCGCAAGGTCCTGAGTTCGATCCCTGGTACCAAAAAACAAAAATTTTTTTTCATATTTATTATTTTCAGAAAAAACCTGAAGCTAATACAAAACAATGACATACAATGAAATTTGGTATTTGATTCACACTTGTTCATTATTCTCACTATTTTCATGTATATTTGAAATATAATGAAAAACAAAGTATGTTTCAAAAAAACAGGTAGTTTGCAGTAGAAACTAGAAAACCTGGAGTCAGAAACAAGAAAGTTGGCAGTGTACATCCATTCTTGTCCAGCAAGGCAAACACTAATTTGGAGTGGACATCTCTTTCCCAGAGGTGCTGTCCCATCAGGGTCAGCAGGGTCGTTAGTGGGGCTGCATAAAAACTCACCTGGGAGGTTTACAGTAGTAAACTGGGGTTCATGCTCAGATATTTGGGTTCAGTTATTCTGAGGGGGCTCCTTGGGTGACCCTAATATTCAGTCAAGTTTGAGAGCCACAGGCTTAGGTGAAGTTGGGTGAAATATTCCTCAATATGATTTCCTTGTCTCTTTTCCGTGATTCTAGTTTAAGCAGCGACCTTCTGCTGTGTAGGCTTGATCCAGAGAAGGGAGCAGAGGACTCGGGCAGAGAAATGAACATGTTGGTCCCTGGAAAATTCACATGTTTTGAAAGAACAACTTCTCAGGAATTCTGTCCGTGTGAGTCTCCTCTAGACAGCAGTGCATGGTCCTCATACCAATGGAATCCAGGTTCTGAAAAGTGGGAAATCAAGGGCCACACCTTAGAATATGGGACACACACACTAACCGTGAGAAATCTCATCTGAGTGACCAGCCAGCCTGATTTTCTTTCTACTTGAACCCTTCACTCCATATGAAGTCCCTCTACTTCTCAGTACCCTCAAGTAAAGCTGAAATACCTTGACATGATCTGTGGGACTAATGGTCAGGATCCTCCAGCTTCTTGCTCTTGTGGTCTCCAAACTCCTGAATTGCTTACATCACAGCTTGAACTTGCCAAGTCTCTGAGCTTTTTTGTCCCTGAACAAACGTTTCTTTTCTCTAGCATATTCTTTCACCTCTTTCCCCCAACATGACACTCACTACCCCTCTTTTGGACAATTCCTACCTGATTTCACAGATTTTAACCCCAGGTTTCACTTCTCCTGAGAGCTTTCCCTACTCTCCAAGACTAGATTAGTGCCCTTAACTGATGAACAGTTCTAGATGTCACTGGAGTGTGAATGAGGTGCCCAGTGGATGCTAAAAGCTAAAAGCGTGCAGTCTCATTTCTGTCTATGGAGATGGAGCATTCCCTTTCCACCAGCGTTCAGCTCATGTGGAGACTCATTCCTTCTCTGGCCATACAGAATATTTGCCCAAATTCAAAGGGCTTCCTCTCAAAACTTTGTATCTTGTATTTTTATCTCTGTCCAAAATGTCCTTTTCCTCATTCATACATTTGGCAAAAATTAATAGGCACTAAACTAAATTAATGGCACTAAACTAAAATCGAAATGGATTAAAGATCTAAATATTAAAACAGAAACGCTGAACCAGCAGGAACAGAGGTTAGGTAGAACTCTTGAAAACATTGGTGTAGGAAAAGATTTTATGAACAAAACCTCAGTTGCCCATGAACTAGCACAAACTATCAACAAGTGGGATCTCTTCTTACTAAAAAGCTTCTGCACAGCAAGAGAAACCACCAGCAATGTGAAGAGACAACCCACAATGTGGGAAAAAAATCTTCACCTGCTGTTCCTGAGACAAAGGTCTACTATCTCGAAGCTATAAAGAACTTAAAAAAATCAGACCTCCCAAATTTAAAGACCCAATCCAAAAATGGGCATCTGAAATGAACAGACATTTCTCACAGAAAGAAGTAGAAATGGCAAATAAACATATGAAAAAGTGTTCAATGTCACTGTTCATTCGAAGGGTGCAGATGAAAACAACACTGAGATTCCACCTCACCCCAAAAAGAATGGCTGCTATCAAGAAATCAACCAATAACAAATGCTGGCGGGGCTGTGGGGAAAGAGGAACCCTGCTTCACTGCTGGTGGGAGTGTAGACTGGTGCAAGCATTGTGGAAATCAGTATGGAGATACCTCAGAGAACTAGGACTGGAAGTCCCATTTGATCCAGCTAGTCCCCTGCTGGGGATCTTCCCAAAAGCATCAAAAGAATCATACCACAATGATATATGTAGATCCATATTCATAGCAGCACAGTTTGTGATAGCTAAAACTTGGAAACAGCCTAAATGCCCATCAACTGGAGACTGGATAAAGAAAATGTGGGTTGTTTTTTTTTTTATAAAATAGAGTACTACTCAGCCATAAAAAATGAGAAATTAGAGAAATTTATAGCTAAATGGATGCACATTGAGGAGGTACTCTTAAGTGAAATAAATAAGACACACATGTGTAAATACTGAATAGCTTCTCTAGTGTGAGAAACTGCAAGTGTAAAGAAGGACTAAAAGGTGTAATAGATAATGTGAAATAGGAAGAAAAGGGGCAAAGGGAAAGGGGTAGGAGAAAGGAAAGAAGGGAATGGAATTAATATGAGAAGATGAAAAAATGGAAACAAAGTCTTTGTAAATAGGGAGGGATGGAGGGGTTGAAGGGAGGGCAGGGGAAGGGGGAAAAATAAGAACCGAGAGAGGTTATGTAAAGGTGCAAATTTCCAATGACGAATGTCATTATATTGTATACCTAAAATGTTCCAATAAAAGGATATACAGTTAAAAAAAATTAATGAGGAGCTTACTCTGCTTTAGGCCCTGTTCTCGAAATTGGAAAAATAGCTTTTACAGAAACCATGAAGTACCGTTCATCTTTTGGGCCTCAGTCTAGGCTTCACTTCACCAAGAAGGACCTCCAGCTCCTCGTGTGCAGGTCATGTGCTCCTCCCCACCTCCCTTGGACTCTGGACTCAGCCACATGCCAGGACTTCTCTCTTAGATTCACCTGCTCATCTGCCGTTATTCCTGTGTTTGTCCTCAGACATCAAAATCCCTGTGAAGGCAGATCTAGATTGTTCATTGGCAAATCCTCATCAGCCAGGCAATGCTTGGCGCCATACTTAGGGCTCAACAAACACTTGTGGAAAGAATAAAATATTTGTAAAAGGATGAGCAGGGACTTAGACTTTTGAAGGTTGACTTTGAGATATCCAGCTGGACCTGTGTTGTCACAACCAGGGGTGTGGGGCCAAGATTTGGGAGAGATTTTAGGGTATGACATGAGGACTGAAACTGCTTGACACTGAGAAGGGAAATGAAATCACAAGCAGCCAGGTGGCATCTCTTGGCAAACACATGGACGGAGAATAACAACGCAGAGCCTGTGTGTCCTTAGTCCTGCGTGAAGGGGACTTGGCAGAAGATGCTGTGGCCACGGGTACCCTGGGTATTTCACCTCCTCACGCTATGACTGTTCACAGCAGTCACAGGAGGCGGGGAGGCCGGAGGGAGTTTTCTTCTTACCACGGAGCACGCTGGGCCCTACAGGGTCAGAAGTCCTGGAGAGCCCTGATCCTATACCTAGTTCTCACCCAATGACATGTGGGGAGTTGGTAGGAAAGCCCCCAGCTTCTCTGGCCTCTTTTGGGGTAAATTGGAAGTGGATTTTTCACTGCCCCTCAGCTCCCTGTGGCTTGTGCTCAGAGGTAAGCAGTGTGCTAAAGGAACCTCCACTGGTTCCCTCCACTTCCCTGTCTCACTTGCGTCCCGTGAACATTTCCTGGAATCACCTGGGGTAGAGCACTTACACTCAGATCTGCCTCTGGGGAACTCAGCTCAAGACAAAGCCAAGGAAAGAAGCATGTAAAGGGCAATGTTAACGTTTGGGATGTCCAGATGTCTGCGATGACGAGAAGCATTTTTAAAAAGAGAATGAACTCTGTCATCTCCAAACTGCACAGGGTTTTCGGGGGATCTGCTTGGGGTGCTCAGTGTGGAGAGTGCTTCTGAGGATGATGAGGGAGGTTTTCTCTCCTGGGAGGACCATGAGTGCACACACACATCTTTCCTTGTCATGCCAATGCCTCTGTTTTTGGAAGTTTCTGTCTATGTCACACAAAAGCCTAATTCGTGACCTTGTCTTTTTCTGCAGCTTTTTCAGACTAGTTTGGAATTCCTTTTTCTGTCTTGGTCAAGTGCTCTCTGAATCCTTTTCTAATTCTATAAAAGAGTTTTGCTAAGAAATTCCACACTTCCTCACTTTTGATAAGATCATCACACAATTCCGATGTACATTTTCCTTATGTGTTTTCTACTCCTGAAATGTCATTCTTTCTAAAGATCTTATGGCATGGTAAAACTATATCCTATTCATTCAGTTCCTTCTACCAAGCACCTTAATCCTTTTGGCCAAGGATTCTAACTGAATATTTAAAACAAATGTTCATTATTTGAACAATTATTTAAAAATGACCCACAAGCCATTCAACTTAAAACAAATAACTATATGTGTTTTGTGGCCTTCATAATCTTTATCCAAATGAAAAAATAATTCTGCTGCTGTTACAATAATATCTTATGTTTAATCACTTTGTTGTTTAAAATTACTTCCATATTAATTATTTATCACAATCCTGTATGTGTACCTTTTTTTCACTTATTCTGTCTTAAATTTTCTTTAAATAATTTCCAAAATATTGACTCGTATTACCTTAATATTCACATACTAAAAAAATTTCTAAAATGTATTTATCCAGATTAATTATGATGCCATACACCTATTCAAAAAGATTGAATGACTAGTTATATTTTAGTCTTATTTCTATAAAGTCTTATTTTACAACATCTGGTTGTTTTCCAATTTGATTAGAAGACCAAAAGCCTAATTTCATTCTTATGTGTGCCATAATATCCCTTACTAGATGCTCCTTTATTTGAAGAGTCTTCCAACACTTACCTTTGCTTTAAAATTGCCCTACAACTGCACAGGGTCTCCATGGCAGTGCTGGGACATGGCTGTGGTGACAGAGGGAAGCAGGTGCTTTTTGTCTGGACATCATCCAACCCCAAAGTGGGTTTTCTGCATTGAAGTCTCTCTTTGTCATGCTGTCTTTGTACGTGACTGTCCTGATTCTATTTTTTATGTTCTGCTTATAGTGTTAACCTTGTCTCACTCAATACGAATGCAGAAATGATCAGATTAAGTTTTCATTCCAATAATCTGAATCCGGCCTCCAGTTATTGTCTTTTGCTCTCGAATCACTTCCATCATGGGTCCCTCCCCATACACGTGGAGCAGACCACTGGCCAGTTTTCACCATCTGCTGAGGGCGAGTTGACCGAAGGTTGCATCTCCCATTACCATCGCCTGCTCTGTGCACATGGGGCCACCTGTTCTGGGCAGAGCATCTCATGCTGGTGCTCTTGGGGTTTCTTCTCCTGGTCCTCAGGTTCTATCCAAGTTCTGTCACAGCCTAAGGGAAAGGCTTTGCTCATGTCACATTCCTTTGGACCTTTATTTTCTCATTTGTAACAGTGAGATTGAACTCTATGACTCTTAGGAGCCCTTTCTGCACTTGCAGTTTATGATGTTTAAGTCTCGTAGCATTCTCAAGACTGGTCTATAGAAAATGGGCCTAGAGCCTCATTTGTAGGAACTCTGCCCATGTCCTGGCTTTCTCTATTCAGCAGCTCTTCTCTAAGGAAACAAATTACTCTCCAAAGCCATCCAAAGAGGATGCCCAGAGGAACCAGTATCTAGAAGTTGGGAACAGCTAGTGCAGAAATGATTTCTGAGTGTTACTGGCTTGCATTCATGCTGATTAAAGGCCATTCATATTTGTGGAATTGTTAATCATAAGCAATTTTCTATCTTCTATGTTTTTAAACGAGTGCCCATCAGACAGTGCAACTGAACCTTTGGACAAAAGATCCTTTTCTTCCTTTCGGAAAATCCCTACATCAGACCAAGAAACACTGGTGCTTTCTACAGGATGGTAGTGGGGTGTTAGCTTTGACCCTTACCTCCATGACAACTGACAAACATCATTGCTCTCAGAAAATCTAGCAGAATGAGACAATAAACAAATGTGTTTGTTTTTTTCTTCTTAGCGCTTCTAAATTCTCTTCTCAGTGCATATTTTAGGATGTTCTTATAAATTACCTAATAACAAATTCAGAAATATAAATTCTCAACCTCATTACTTCCTTAGGTAATTTGGCCAGTAGAATCATCTTTTGTAAGAATTTGAATTGTAGATTTGGAACCAAACTTTAGAAATAAAGTGATTTTGTGACTTTTGAACATAATGTGTCATCCCAAAGGCCCAGGAGCATGTTAAAGGTACAGATTCCTTTGCCAGAACCTATCCAAATAACTTAGAAGCCCTGAGTCAATCTGTATGTTTAATGCTATTCTGATGCAGTCACGTGCTCACGAAAAACTTTTGGGGATCCCGGAACATGTCACTCTTCTGCCTTATATAAGACACTATGCTTCAACTTTCCCTACTAGTTCTCTCTGGACTTGAAAATTTGTTAAGCCTTTCTTCCCTTACTTGTTTTGGTATAAACCAGCATAATTTGCTGCACCTGCCCTTCCCTTTCTCCCTCCGCCCCTCCCTTTGTTGCTCAGGACCCAGCCCTGAAACCCAGGGCCTCATGCATGCCAAGCATGTGCTCTACCACTAGGCCACACCCCCAGCCCCCACCTGTTCTTTTCAGCCAGTGACTCCATTGACACCTTCTGTCTGGAACTACGCAGAATGGATCTGATGCTTCTTCACGTTGTTTTGTTGTTGCTGTTGTTGTTTTGGGGTACTGGGATCAAACTCGGGACCTTCCACTTGTGAGGCAGGAGGTGGAACCACTGAGCTAAATCCTGGCCCCCTCTTCACGTATTTGACACCTACTATAATGCTCTTCTCTTCTATAGATCAAGTATTTTACCCCTTTAACTAATTACACAGATGGATTCAAGTTCTTGTATTATTTTCTTCACTCACTGTTGGGTAAAACAGAGGGAAACTCATGCTTCTTCTAAAATATGGTGGGCAAAGCAGACCTTAGCCTTGTGTAATGGCATCAGCAAAAAGAAGGTAACATGATCACCTCCTTTTTCCTGAACTCTGTGCCATATTGAGGCCCAAGAAAGCAGAAATAAATGAGATAGTTTCTCACATCATCACCTCACACTGAGTTAATTATGTTGTTTTCACATGTGCTGCTCTTACACCATCTTAGTTTCCCTACTGAACTTATGCATTTGAACCTTTGAAGGCTTAAAAAGTATTAGTGTTCACAGTTGAATTTACAGCATTTCTTCGAGTTAGATTTGACTTAAAGTTGTCCAAGGTCAATATTACTTTGGACCTTCATCTTCCAACTAGCTCTGGTTACTGATCCATACTTCCTGTCAATCACAAATTGAATACACATTGAACTCTATTTCTAAATAAATAAATGAATTTGCAAAAGATTTAATTTCCTCCACCTGGAGTTGGCACATGTTCTGACTATTTTATCTAGCTGGTTTCTGGTAAGTCTGACTTACACATTCAGTTGACTTCCTCTCTTCCCCCCTGGGTTTTGCTTGAAAGTTTTATAGGCGTTCCCATAGGAAGTAGGAACCAAGGTACACTGCACGTACCTTTTAACTCTTGTTTTTATGCTCTTCTTAGGTGAAAAGTTGTGACAGAAGCAAGTCTGAAAGTTAGTTGTAAGTTTCTAATTTCTTCGTGGTTAAAAATAAACTAATACTAGAAATAATTATATAATTTGAAATGTGTGTGTGTGCGCGCACGTGTGTGTGTGTGTGTGTGTGTGTGTGTGTATATATATTTTTTTTTTCCACATTGCCAGAGATTAAACCCAGGGCTTCGCAGTGGAAGGCAAGCACTGTACCACTGAGCTATACTCCCAGCCCTAAATATGTTGTTTTAAAAACAAAATTAACAAGCTCTCTACTTTGTGGCACTTAAAGATATACAATAATTTCTGTAGTAGAAGGTTAGGTTTTGAACTCATATAAATGAAAACATACTATTTCTAATCCCAACTTTTTTATCCTATTTTATGAATCACTTTCAAGTTGTTCTTTTCTTTGGATTCTTTTTGCTATGTTTGGTTTTCACCATCCTCCTCTCTAACCTAAACTTCCACAGTAGCTTTCCAAATTCTCTCTCTTTCTCCATTTCCCAGATTCAGATATGTGAGAGAATACAATAGGAAAACTTGGACACTAGCACCACAACTAATATCATTTTACAGTAAAGTCTATTATTAAAGTGCAATTATAATAATGTTATAAGTTATTATTGAATGCTGGTCTCGTAACAGAGAAATCACTAAATATGTAGCCCTCTCTTTAAAAGGCAACCAGAAGGTAAAGTAGAATTGTCTCAATATTCTAAAATTATTCAAAATTCAGAAATTAGCTCCACTACATGTATGATTTGGCTCTGTTCTCTTGTAGTTTGTGTCCCCTTCTTCCACTCTGAAACTGGACGCCTAGTTTCAGGAACTGAGAAGTCAGAGGCAGAATAACAAAGGAACACCTCTCCATGTCTCAGGAAAATGGCTGTCATCCCGGACCAATTGTCAGAATCACTTGGGTGGCATTTGTTTATTACTACATTTAGTTAGTTAATTAGTCAGCAGTGCTGGAGATTGAACCTAGGGCCCTGCATATGGTAGGCAATGGCTCTACCACTGAGCTACATCACCTCCCCACTGCCAGGAGAATTTTTTTTAAATAAGCAAATTCCTGTGCCCCACCTGTGAACTACTAAATCGGATTAATTGTGGGTAGGCTGAGATATTATGTAAGCTCTGTAGGTGATGCTGATGATTAGCCAAGGTTGTGAACCACAGGCTGCCTTAGGAAATTCTGGTAAGTGGTGATGAGAAATTTGAATTCTATCAAAAGGAAGTATGCAACTCTAAATATAAATTTTTACAGTTGCTACCGGTTGAAGGCATGTAAATGAAGTCAGTGAGAAAGGATTCAGAGACCGAACATGCAAACTTATCCCTATTGGATTTATTTTTTAAAATAGCATATACACCAATGCCAGGGTTAAAGATTATAATTATACTCACTGAGATTTAGCATGGTTTTAAGAAGAAACTTCTGACAAACTCTTTCCTTGGTAACACCCTAGACGTGGTTGTTGTAATACTGTCCCACTTCCAAAATCATTAATTTATGCATCCTGCTCTTGGTCTACAATCTCCTCTACAAGCAGAATACTCATGGACCTCTTTGGGACCTTCTGCTCATTTCCACCCATGTTCCTCACCCACCCATCCACTTTTCCCCCTTTGTTCACGTTTCTGGAGACCACTGTGTAACACGCAATTCCAGTAATGCTCCTGCCGGCAGCACAGCATCCTTCGCCTCCCCATAGCCTGCTGGGACCCTTACAAATGCTTTTCTCTGTTAATTTGCTTTTTCGGTGCTCACTTTATGCTTTATTTTCCTCACCCTTCCTCCTTTCCTGCCTCCTCGCCTCCTTCTTCACTGAGAAGCCATCAGGAGTTCTTGGGTCCTACTCTTTCTTGATTTTTTCAGGGGCATTTTACTACTAGATAATCCCCCTCCCTTGCCTGTGTATGCAACTCCTTCCTAACACTGGATCATTCCCAGTGACATTTAAGGGTGCAAAAAAGTGTTTTAAAGGCTTTTCTGGCCAACCTCTTCCATTCCAATATGGCTTTGGCTAAGCTTCAGTGCTCTCAAACTTCTTAGCCCCTCGAGGCAAAGATACATATCTCTGCAACACCCTTCATGAGTGTCCAGCCTGCTCCCAATTGGCCTTTGCCTCTCTCATTAGGTCCACAGTCATCTCCTATTGCCAAACTCAATGGACAGTTTTCTGTTCTTGATAGAACTTGACATTAATGACTCTTTAGTAAAACGATTTTTTCTTTGGACTTCCAAGATAATTATCATCTACTGGGTTTCTACCTTGCTCTGTGACCACTCATTCTTTCTGTAATTTTTTTCTAGTTTTTTATTCTCATCTGGTTATTAAATGTTAGAACTTCTTAAGGCTTAATCCTGGGTGTGTTTCACATTCTCTTATATCTATCTCCACAGGAGAGTTCATCTGTGACCAAGGATATGACTTGAGAAATGTGAATCCAGCTCACTTCTCACTTCTAACCCCAAGACCCTGAATGTCTTGTTTCCCATACCCATAGGGATGTGTTCATCTCAACACATCCAGCATCAAACTCATATCCTTCTCTTCGAAGTTTGTTTCTTTCGGAGTTTCCCATCTCATTGAATGGTGCCACCATACATCCAGCTATACAGCTTACAAATTCATCCCTGACAGCTCACTCTTTTTACCTTCTAATATTTGATTAGTTTTGAGATCTATTTTTATTCTAAGTACCTCTTCTACCTATTTACATTCTCCATATTTTCTGCCACCATAGCTCAAATTACCACCACCTCTATCTTGAAATAATTCTGAGATTTTGAATTAATTGTAATGACTTAGTGGTTTTTAAATCGACTTTCCTTCATTTTTGTGGCTTTAATTCGAATTCATTTTTTTTCTAATTCATTTTTGACATCAAGTCAAGAATGATATTTTCAAAACACAATTCTCATTTTATTCTTCTTGGCTAGAATAATTTCCTCATTGTTTTTGAGATAATGGAAAAAAATATTGCTATCTCCCCACTTCTATGAATCTGCAAAGCTTTTTAAGCCCTCGAAGGCTTTCATTGCTTTTGAACTAAAGACCAAAATGTTTAACATCCTTAAAATTTTTAGTTACCAGAAGCTGCAGTGTCTGGCCCTGGATTATCTGTCTGGCTCACGTTTACCACAATCTTGTTTTCTTTTTGTACTCAGCCATGCTACACGGCTGTAATATTTGGAGCAGAGAGGTGGTGAAGGCCCATATACACTGGATTAAAACTGGAATAGAGAGTTGATTTAACCCTAAGTAAAACTAAAACAGAATATTAATGACCCTGCTAAGTGAAAACAAACTGCTCCCGGTGGTCTTTACTAACAAGCAAAGAAGAAAGTGTTTTTCTGTATCAACAGCTGTACAGCAGGTAGGAGGAGTTTTATTGATTGGCTCTATCATACGGAGTCATATTTTAATTAAACTAATGATAAACCAGTGTTATTTGAATGAACAGTTTTCTTTTGCATAGGTCATGCAATTGAAGATGTTGTAGAAATTATAAGCTCTAAATGCTTCAGGTCTTTGGTAGTTACCCTAATCTCTACAATTTCCCCCAAAAAAGTGGTATTGTTTTCAGTTTACTCTTTTGGTAAAGAGAGAACACTAAAAAGGTTTCCACTTGGCCTTTCCTTCCAAGAAAATACACTGATTAGAGGGAAAAAAATCAGTGTACTTATTATCCCTCAGTACACTGATTGAAAGACAACATTTGGATTCTGCAAATAGTGGAGTATGTATATTCCAACTAATCACTCCAGAATCAGAAGGCGTACACTGATACAGACCTGAGTCAGAAATTCGCTTGAAATTCATCTATCTCAGTCACAAATAGAACCTGATTTAGCCCATGCCAGGGATATCTGTGGTCAGCCACCATTCCAATCACTGCTTTGGATATTAATTACAATAGCCACATCCGTCTGGTCTCCATGAACAAGTGCTCCCATTTGGTCCTTTACTGTTCAAGATCCAATGGTCTCCACTGGACTGAGGGACATTTTCCCAGTGTCATTTCTTACCCGCACAGAAAATCGATTACAGAAAATCTAAAGAACCCCAGAATCCCTCTCACCAGTGTATTTCCAAACTGTTGGGAAGGTTGTGTCCCCTGGCTTCATGGGGCAGAATTAGGTGGCTGATAAATAGCTCTAATGAAATCCATTGTAGAATTCAAATATTGCCTAGTGTTTGAGTAATCAGGAAAAAAACTTATTGACCATTTTTGGTGCTCTTCTAATAAAAATATTGATCTCCTAGGCCTGAGAATACTTGATTTTTTAAAAAGAATTTTTCAGGGAGTCATGGTTATTGGTATTTGACCCAGAGTCTTGTCCATGGGCATGGGTAGGAAAACCAACAGGCTACTTTCCCGTCGATTCAGGGTCTGTGAATCCACCACCCCAGTCCCTTCCACCTGCACCAGGAAGCAGTCAGAAGAAGTGAAACAGCCCAGCAACAGGAAGCCGCTCTCTCAGCAGCCTGCTGATCCTCCTAGATGGAGGGCAGGGACTGTCTGAAGCCTGTTCAGTCCAACAACCAAAACACAAGTAGAGGCTGGAGGTGGAGAACAAAGATGCTGGTGGCCCTGCATCTTGCTACCACTTTACAGCTGTGTCTCTGGATTTGCAGGCCACTCCCCGACTCTTCAGCTTCTGCACGATTCCTCAGGGCAGCCGAGCAGTGACTGAAGCCGCATATCCACCCGGCTTAGTTACTGACTCGCTGCCCCTTGGAGACCCGGCTCCTCCGCACCCATCATGGCAATGACCCCACAGAAGGGAGGGCTGGTGCAGCCGTGTGCCATCTTTCAGGCACCCTTCATTAGTAGGTGTGCATCACAGTTATCACAACCATCTTACTCCAGCTGGTCCATAGTCTTGGCCAGAGAATGCAGTGAAGGCCTGCAGATGCTGCCAGTCCTTGGGCACTGTTCCCAAGTCCATCTTCTTGGATACGAAGAACAGCAGGGAAGGAGGAGAATATGTGATCATAATCTTAAACTTTAAATTGTATGCTTATATTGCATAGTCCATTGTACATATTATTGGTACTTACAAACATAATAAAACCAATTATTAATCTGCTACAGAACCGAGGCCCAGCCAGTTGACTCTGCTGTTTGGATTGCACCTGGAAAGTCCAGGTTAGTGAACTTCAGTAGCAGTGGCATCTGCTATTTGATTTTTTTTAATGTCTTCCTTTTTTAAAAAAATTAAAATTTTAATTTTTGTGGTACTGGGATCAAATCCAGAGCTTTGTGTATGCTAGGCAAGTTCTGTAGCATTAAGCCACATCCCCAGCCCTGTTTTTTGTTTTCAACAGTACCTTTGTTGTTGTGAATCTTGTAAAGAATGTTTTTAGACATGTCCAGCAGGAATATGGTTGTGGTGTGCAGGGGAACGCAGGAGTGGGGGCTGGTGCCGAGGGAATGACAGCGGGGCCCGTTCCGGTCATCTGGAGCCCACTGTCCAGCAGAGCTTTGTGCGATGACAGGCTCTAGATCTGCCTGTCCCAGGGGACAGCCACTAGCCACACGTGCTCGCGGAATATATAAAATGCAGCTAGTGTGACTAGGAATGGATTTTATTTAAATATAACTAACATAAATTTAAATAGTCACGTGTCGCTAGTAACTATCATATTGGAGAGGACAAGGTATCTACAGGGAGCCAGAAAGAGTGGGTCAGAAATGAACAATCAGAAAAGTATAAGCACGTGCTCTCACTCAGAAAATGCAGAAGTACACAGAGGGCACTAGACTCTGGAAATCAAATGAGATAGAAGCTTAGAATATTTTACTTTGCTACTTAAGAAAGAAGGACTCTAGAATGTTGGAAGATAACATATGAGCATACTGTATGAACATAAAGTTGTAAAGCACGTGTCTGGGCTGAGAGAAAAGATTGGAAAAATATACATCAAAATGTTAGCTTTGCTGGTGTGCTTATGAATAACTTCCGTTTTTCTTTACACTTCCTGCATCTGTCAAATTTTCCCCCTGAACACGTATCAGCTTTTATTTTTGTTTTAAATCTGATGGTTTGTCTGGATAGTTTTTTGAAGTGTGAATGAGAGCTCTTGTCTTCTCCGGCCATTTCCCTGTTCCTTCCCTTAACAGTTCCGTTTCTTTCCCCCCCCAATTTCCCTGTTTCTCTATTCAGTTGATCAGATAGCTAGCTGCGACCTGTTTCATGGTTTCTCAAATGGTAGGAGAAACCACATGGCAAAAAGAGCAGGAGTCAGCTACAAGACTTCCGGTCTTTTATTTGAGGGCATAATGTTTGTAATTTCTTAAATTGAAAGTCTATTTAAAGGGGGAGGGGGTAGGCAGTGAAACTTTTTCCAGAGAACAAAATGATTCCTGGAGGTGGGGAGTTTGTGCATTTTAGAGTACAAGGGTCCCTCAGGATCCATGGGACATTGCTCCAAAACCCCTAAAGAAATCCAATCTCCAGACGTTCAGTGCCTGACAGAAAATGGCACAGTATTTATATATGACCTTCACACATCCCCAGTAGGCTACAAGTCACCTCTAGATTATTTATAGTACCTAGTACATTGTCAATGCTATGCACATAGTTGTCATACTATATTGCCTAGGGGTGACAGGAGAAAACTCTGTGCACGTTCAATATAGATGGATTTTCCCCAAATAGTTTTGATCCAGAGTTGGTTAAGTCCACAGTTGCAGAGCCCACAGATACAGAGGGCTAATTGTCCAGATCATGATGGGTTTTCTGATAGTTCTGGGTGTTGCACAACCTCAGAGGGAAATGGCAGTGTCCTGCATCGAGGGAGAATAATTTACAGGTGCTGGGGTCTCTGCCTTACAGCACCGTCCCAGGACGTAAGTGCGGCATGGAAGCCACAGAGACCTGCCAGCCCTGAAGGCGTCAGACAGTGGCAAAGGACATTTCAGTGACAACTGTGGGGAACAAAGTGTCTAAGCAGCAGCACCTATGTTAGTCCTTCGGACTTAGCTGCTGCCTTGGTGACTGTGGGAGCCTGAGAAGAGGTGAAGTGCAATGCAGGAAGGATTTAAAAATTTAAGTTAAATTCATGAATTTATTTCCTAAGGGGAAAAACTAGCTGGTGGGGAAGTAAAATAGTGCAGCTTCTGTGGAAAGCACTATGGCAGCTCCTCAAACAGTTCACACAGAATTATCACATGACCCAGCAATTCTACATCTAAGTCTACGCTCAAGGGATTGAAGACTCCAACACCGATCGACGTTCACAGCAACAGCGCAATAGCCAAAGTATGAAAAGAAGTGTGCATCAGTAGATAACGGAGTTAAAACATGTGGCACATGTGCACTATGGAATCTCCTGCATTTGAAAAGGAATGATATTTTGATATGTGGTGCAACATGGATGGACACTGATTGATAATATGCTCCGTGAAATAAGCCAGTTGCTAAAGTACAAATACTGTGTGACTCTACCTCCATGAGGCCCTAGGCCTGGCGACTTCACAGAGAATAGAGGTTACGGGAGCTGGAGGGAGGGAGGGGGTCAAGTGGGCAGAGCATCTGTCTATTGGGATGATGAGAAAGCTCTGGAGACGGGAATGATGATGGTTGCACGAAGTGGCGAGTTGCTTCAATGCCACTGAACTGTTCACTTAAAAATGGGTGAAGTGCTAATCTTTATGTTATATGTAATTTAAAGCAAGCAATGAAGGAAAATCTTAGATTTCTTTTTCTGTTCTGAAGTTTTATTAAGTGGATCCAGAACAGCCTTTAGTCTAGAACTAACTTAGACTCAGGACTAAGGCAACAGCATTTGGGTTTCTTCCTGCTGCCCCAAGCGTTATGCGACCTCTCCATGCTAGCTAGTGAGAGCACAAACCATCCCGGCCTTGCTGAACGGTGAGAACTTTTTGTTTATGCGTTTCCGTTGATTGCTCCTCTGGCCTTAGATGATTATGTGGCCTGCAGGTAGGGCTCAGCAGTGTGTCCCTCCACAGGTCCTGGAGCAGCAACCTGCTCTCTGATACTCTACCCTGCAAATTCCAGCCACCTTGGCTACACCAGACTCAGCCTCCCTCACAGATAAGGCTCTCAGCGCCGTTGCCTGGCAACTGTCTCCATTGTCTTGCTGTTGCCGTGGTGAAGCTCTCCCCTTCCCTTCTCCGGGGATCTCGGGCCTGTGCTGCCTGTGTGACCGGGGCCATCTGTGCAAGCCTCAAGAGCGCCATCTGCCTGTGGCTCTCCCTGAGTCCCCTTCCCAGAATTCCCTGCTGTCCCACTGGGCCTGGACTTCTGTCTAAGGCTAGGCGTCCTTGCCGGGATCCAAAAACCCACACCGAAAGCACAGCAGTTGTAGAAGTCAACAAATTCGTGTTCCTGCCCTCAGGGGTCATAATTCTGCTCTAGCTGTTATTTGTATCTGAAAACAATTGCTTCACGTATTTTATACGTTTTACGTGTTCATGACAGCAAGGCAAGCCTGGCATTAGTTATGTCTTCTGGCTGGATGTGGAAATGTGAACCATCGTATTTTTAATTTTTAAAATGTTTTTAAAACACGTATGATCCTTTTTAAATGAAGTCTTGCATAATAGTGTCTCCTCTTTGAACACTGTAAATATCCTTAATTTAAGGACTTTTGTGGTTTTTCTATTACCCATATTTCATTGCATCTCATCTCTCCGCTAATTCTCTGCTTCTCTGTGGATTACAAAGTTTCCTAGAGACTCGGCTTCCACAGGAGCCGTTTCCACGGGAGTCCAGGGCGCTGGGTGCTGAGGTCTGCCAGTGGGGGAGGGGCAGGGTTTGACTCTCCCAGGGCCCAAAGAGTTTCCGTCAAATAAGAATTTATCAGAGGGGTTTTTCCACACCGACAGGTTCATGCAAATTCGTGTAACACCCCAGCACGGGTCCGAGGCACACTTCCTATTTCTTTTTTCTGGCACAGCACAGAGTAGCTGACTGGCTTCTTAGCGCCTCAGGGGCTTTGTGAGTAGGATGACTCCAGCTTCCACAGTACAGATTGGATTTGTTAAAAGGCCTGTTCTAGGTGCCAGTATTTTCTCAAATGCAGAACCTAATTGTGTTAAACCCATGGCCCCCAAGAGGTTTGTCCCATCCTGGTTCCTTCATGGGTCCCTGAGTTTAGCTCTTGCTCATTACACTGATTTTGAATATTCTGTTCATTTCTTCTACCTGGGGATTTCCTTTTTCTTAATGTCAATCTCAGCCATGTATTTTAAAAATTAACTGGGGTTTATTGCATTCAATTTTTATATTATCTTGTGTGGGGTGGGGAAGTCCCAAAGCCGAGTCTGCCATACTGCTTTGACATGTGTATCCTTGGAGTCAAATATTTTCCTGAGCCACAGTCTTCAGCTTTTAATGAATTTCTTATTTATGTCTTGCCGTCTTCCCAAATTAATTGCAGGTGCTAGAATGTGAACTGTTGCCATCTTATTTGATTGAGGCTCACATAAAATTGCAGCATGGAGTGTGTGATTTTAATGTGTGCACTCCGGGCTCCTAATGGACTAATACAGTGTTGAACAAGTAGCTCTCAATTGGAACACAGAAACATCTCCAAAATTTTATTAAGAGCTTTTATTTCTTGAATTTAATTTTTTAAAAATAAAGTTTGAGACAAAATTTCACCTTTCTTCAACTCAAGGTAACTGTTACTGAATTTTATAAACAATCCATTAACTAGTAGCTATTTTTCTCCTTTAATCTTGTAAGAAAATATAGTGTTCAATAGAATTTAAGAAGAAATAATACCTCCTCAAAGCCAGAGTGGAAAGTGATCAAGTAGATCCAGTCCTTTTCCATTTTACTTATTATATTTAAGCAAGTCAGCTATATGAGGGTGTAGAGAGAATGACAGAAGAAGCGTTTTGCAACTAGTCTAAGAAACATCCCCCCCTTGACCTAGGGGATGGGTAGCAGTGCTCTCTGGAGGCTGTGACCGGACCACTGGGGACAGCTCAGGGTCAGGAGCCACTGTGGAACAGATATGGGGGCACAGGGCCCTTCTGGGAAGAGCCGACAAAGGGTGTCAGCCATCTTGAAATAGGCTCATGCTTGTGCCTCGGGGTATCTGCTGCAGGGCCCAGGGGGCTGAGGGTCTCTAGCTGAGACTTCAGAGCTGTTGGATGCTCTCCATACTTCCTCACTTTAAGAAACTCCCTAAAGACTCCTAGCTGGAAATTTATGCCACTGGATTGCCCCAAATTTCCCTGAAAAAGACAGGACTTCTTTTAGCCATCTGCAGAGGAATGACTCACTTGGAAATCTTGAAGCTCTGGAAAGTCTCTAGAGAATTTTGTAAGAGAGAGGCACAAAAAGAAGAACGGGGGTGAGAGCATGCCAGTACTTTGAGGAACTTGAGCACTGCGGGAAAATAACTGATTCGTGTGCCTTGTTTCTTGGTCAGACTCTTGGGGAAATCAAGGTGGAAGATCCAGGGTCTCTGGGTGGGAGGCGTCAGGGGAAGGCAGGTTTCAGGAGCCATGTCCCCTGAGCACTGACCGGGCAGCCTTGATGGCCTTGTTGCCTGACTGGGGACAAAGGACAATGTTCCATCCCATAGCCAGCCGCTCTGTCAGACAGAAAGTCCAGGAGAGCATTTTAAATAAAAAAAAAAAACTCACAACACATACTGAGAAGAAGCCAAAAGTTCCAAAAGATTCATAATTTTCATGATTTTAAAATTTAGAAGAGAGTTTGCTAAGGTAAAGAAAGAGGAAAACCAGCAATGACAGTAGCATTTCTTCAGAGGCAGGCAAAACAGCCCTCAAGATAGGTGTCTAAACTTCCGGTACTTGTTTAACCAAAGATCACATGGACAAACACGTTACACTTAAAGGAAAGTAGGGAGGGAGTCCTTTCTTGGAAGAGGATGCACCACGCTTGCTTCAGTAGTCTTTACACAAGACTCTTGCCGCTAGAATTGACTGATTTCAGGACCATGTCCTACGAAGCAAAAGTCATCAATTCATTTCCAGCTCTTGATTAAATAATGAAATCAGGTTGCTACTGCTATGAGACAGCTTTGAGGTTCCATACTCTAATGGTTAAAGTTTAACACACTTAATTTGAAGGTGAGGAGACTGAAGTTTTAAGAGGTAGGTGACTCATTCGCCTGTTGGACTTAAGAATTTTTACAAATATTAGCTTACTTAATCATAATAATTGCAAACAGAGCAAATCTTACAAAGAGCACTGATATTGAATCAAGGAATCTTGGATGTACCAACTCCCCATGAGGAATGGAATCATTATGTATTTCAAACATGTACCAATAAAAAATAAAATAAAATAAAGAAATGTAAGATAAACGTCCAGCTCTCCCGTCTATCTGTTTATTGGGTTTGGATAAGTTATAAGTTCTATTTGAACCACATTCTCCTCATTGTTAGACAAACACAATAAAGACCTTCTCCACTTCTCCCAGGGGTGTGGGAAGTGGGAAATGAGATGAGGAATATAAATGTGGGAAGCGTTACAGGTTTGTAAAGTGCTCACTGGCGTGTTATAGATAAAGCACTGAAGCTTCAGAAAGATCCAGTTAGTGAAGAAAGAGTCACCACAAAGGTGTTTACATTTTATACCTGGGGCTTTAAAAACATTTAATAAGATCGGAAGGCTATGAATACAGTGAGAGTAAGGAACCTCAACTCTAAAATGTAAGCAGAACTGACAAGATGTCCAGAGAGCTAACTGAAGGCCCATCAATGTCTTGAATATGTATTGCACAAGTAAACTTTTGGTTTCTAAGAAAAGAGGTGTGAAGACTTCACAAACTTGCTGATACTAATTTGCACATTGGAATATAAAATTTAAGTGAAAATTATGAGCAGAAAATATTATTTATCCCTGTATAACAATAAAATTATTTGAGGTGACCTAATGATGTGTGCACCATAACATGTTCCACAGTAATTCTTATACTGCAGTGTAAGTTGCATGGAATGTGATAATGGCCTTATTGTACAGATTTAGAATACATTTCTACCACTAGATGGAGACACAACTGTAACCATCAAAGTCCACTTTGTTTACAGAAGGAAAAAAGAAAAAAAAAGCCAAAACACAGAAACAAAAACAAAAAAACTCTTGTGCCCCAGTAATTGTATGTGGAAATGGATTTACTAGCAATACAATATAACTTTATTTGATATTTTAATATACTTGTTTAAAATTTTACTATTTTACAAAGATGAAATATTCTTGTGTATGAAAGTTTCAGATGCTTTCTAGGTGCCCTACATATACTTCAAATTTCTGAAAATATGCAACAGAAGATATTCAATTAGAAAGAAGAATAGATGATGTAAAAATTTAAAAATCATGTGCAGAATGTAGTTTCCTCTCTAAGAAGTATAAGCACAATTAAATGATTAATAAACAACACAGAAAGCACTATTTTCTATCTTAGAATGCTGACAGTTTTTTTCAGAATAAGTCTAAGTATGTGCATTTGCTTTATTAATTTTGCCTAAAATTCTGGGTCCCTATTCACTTAATAGATTCAAGGCTATTTTCAAACTAGGGACAATTTCCTTTATTATTTCTATATTTATGTCCACAATGAAAAAAATTAAGTATATTATTATATGTGTACATGTTTATGTAGATTTATATGTATATACATGCATTCAAGAATAAAGATCATGAAAGTGAGATTTCTAGGTTAAAGTTTTCATGTAAATGTTACCAAATTCTGCCAAGAATACTTTCCAAATACTTTTAGACTGTTAAAATTCATGGTTCTGTCACTGATGTATGTTTGTTTCACCAGAATCTTTTCAATGTTGAATGCTTAAAATTTTGACAATGTGATTAATGAAAATTTACAATTTTTAACCTGCATACAATTTTTAACCTCTATACCAGTATGGTTGATATTATTGTCATTAGTTTATAAACTATATGCAATTTTACTTCTGTAATAATTTATCTGTGTGGTTTACCCATTTTGAAACACTAGATTGTCATTGTTTTCAATTTGTAGTCTGATTTTAGGTTAGGTTATGTTAGGTTCAGTATATCAGTAGCACACATTTTCTCTCTGGTTTACACTCACAGTGATTTTTGCCACCTAATTTTTAATGTAGCAAATTATTTTCCTTTATAGTTTTTAGGTTTCTATTATTATTCAAGTTTATCCAACTGACACTCTCAACTTTATCATTTACACACACAACAGAGAATAAAATACATGTGTAAGTTTTAGATATTTAGTTCCCCTGGACTTTCCTTACACACACACACATTCTTTATGATTGACTTAATTGTATGGGTTGACAAACCTTGTCTTTTTAAATGAATCTTATTGGCACATTTTAGATAAACCTAATGATCGCGTTCATCATAAGGAGTTTGTGCTTGTGGGTGTTATATCTTGATTCATATTTTCCCCAATCCTTTCCCTCCCTTCAACCCCTTTCTCCTGATTTACAGAAGCTTGGTTTCCATTTTTCCTTCTATTGTCTTTTCCCTTCTTTCCCTCCCCCTTTCCCTAGTTCCCCTTCCCATTTGAACATTTTGTTCTTATTTCCTAGTATGTATTAAACATTTTGGTCCTTATTTACCCTTTCACTCACACCAGAGAAACAATGCGGTGTTTAAACATGTGTGTCCAATTTATTTCACTTAAGAATATGGTATCAAGTTTCATCCATTTTCTTAAAAATGTCTCACGTTTTTCCTTCTTTATGGCAGAGTAGTACTCAATTGTATTAAAAAACCCCACATCTTTATCCATTTATCTGTCGATGGGCATTTGAGCTGTGCTGCCAAAAACATGGGTGTGCATATATCATTGTGGTATGATGCTTTTAATTCTTCTGGGAAGATATCAAGGGGAATAGCTGGGTCAAATGAACCCTCTAGTTTTAGATTTCTGAGGAATCTCCACACTGATTTCCACAGCGGTTACACCAGTCTACACTCCCACCAGCGGTGAAGGGGTCCTTTTTCCCTCCAGTAGCTGCTCCAGTATTTGTCATTGGTTGATTTCTTGATAACAGCCATTCTTTCTGGGGTGGGATGAAATCTCAGTGTTGTTTCAATTTGCATCTCTTGAAAGATCAGTGATGTTTTAAACACACACATATATATATAAACATTGAAAGAGTAGCCTGTATGGAAATTCATCCCACAGCTCACGACCACATGGCTAAGTCCTGCACTTCTGAGGGTGAAGAAGGCCAATTTCACTTGTTCCTCTCTGAGGTATCAGAAGTTTCCAATCAAGATGATTGCCATTTTCCTGAAATCTAAATAAAACATAGTGCCCTTTGTTTTGATACTTTTTCCACAACAAGTAGTTCCATGTCATGATTTGATTTTTCCTACAATAAATAATGGTGTTTTCACGTTGACTCCTGCGGCTGGCCCTTTTCTGGAGAGGGACTTTCAGGAGGGGAAGCCCTGGCCAGCTCTGTCTCCTCCATGGCACCTGCAGCAGTCCTCAGAATGGGGCCTCAGGGTGGCTTGTGGCTCATCACGGACTCCCGTGAAAGTGTGGGCTTTAGACTGACCTGAAATTTTAGTCCTGGATACAGTATTTAAATCCATATGTCTGTTTTATCAAAGATATAAATGCTCAAATCTTATTTTTAAGGAAAAGTTTTGAATTTTTCTTCTTTTCCATGCAAAAGGTAAAATCTACATCTTTGCTGGATTCCTTGTGCAAACAGAAATTTTGTTTTCAGTGAATAATCGCTTGGGGACTGGATGGATAAAGGGAGGAGCAGAGTTTGACTCCATCTGAGATGAGAGACAAGGGCTGTGGTCCATGTCCGTCCCTGAGTGCCCTGGGCGACACTGCTCGATAGAAGCCACAAGGCCCCCGAAGAAAGACAGCTTTCTGTGTGGCCCTTGTGGGTTGTTATGGGGTTGGATCCCTAGGATACAGATTTTTTTTTAATAAGAGGAAGGCTGCAAACCTTTGAACTTAAGGAAGAACAATTGAATTCCTAAACTCCCAACACCTGGCTTGACAGTAAACCTGGTTGGAATCCTGATCTGATTAAAGCAGGCAGAGGGTTCTCAGCCCCTTGAGAGCTGAAGGCTCAGCAGGGAGGGTTTGTTTTTGCAGCCCGAGGGGGCCACGTGGTGCCTGCTGCTCTGGGCTCCAACTCTGACCTCCCAGCCTGTTCCTCTGCCGCCCCCTGGTGGACACTCAGAGTAGCTTTCCGGTTCCAGGAGGCTCCCTGGGCAGTGACCGGAAATGGGAGGGGGCGGGAGTCCGCAGCCCAGCGGATCCGGAGAGCCGAAGCCTGAACTTCGCCAGCGTTTGAGGAAATTCTCACCGCAGGGCCTCAGTTTTTCCTTTCAAAGATGGAGAACAGGGAGCCCGAGTGAAATCCAGGAGTCTAAACCAGGGTTCTTTCAGATAATGAGTTTGGCTTAGGTCTGCAAATTTCCTGCAAAGTGAAGTAGGTACAGTGAAGAAACGCTGATATATTCTGAATGTGACCCAATTTTCATAGAGGAAAATTGGATCCAGTTTGTATTTCTAATTTGTACATCTAATTCTTAATCACAAAGGCAGTGATGTGGCTCATACACAATGGAACTTCCATAGTATTAGTATAAAAAGACCAATAAAGGCATATATGAATCTGGGTTGACTTTCAAAGACACCAACAAAATTAATGAATCAAATAAGTTTGCTAATGCTTATGTTCTTTATCTCAAAGAAAAAGAAAAAAAGGAAACACCACGTTCTCTAGATTAAGAGGTATTGGAATTACATGGCTTGCAGACACTGCAAAGGCAATTGTTATTTATTTAGGATAAAGAAATTCTATTTTATTAGTGTATGTTTGCAGTACATGAGGCTTATATTCATATTAGTGAGTGGATACATGTACTTAGCACGTATCAAACTTTTAAGGAAGAGAGGTTTATTTTGGCTCACAGACTGAGAGGGTTTACGGACACTGGCTTCAAGGCAGAAATGACCTAAGCGTAGAAGGGCACGGTGGAAGAAAGTTGCTCAACTCATGGCCAGCTGGGAAGCAGACAGAGAAGGGAGGAGCTGGGAACAAGAATATACTTTTCCAGGTCATGCCCTCAGTGTCCTGCCTCTCCTAACTAGGCCTCACCTTCTAACAGTGCATTGAATGATGAACTCATTAGTGAGTGTAGGGCCCACGATCTTTTCAATATAACCTCTCAAAAGTCTCATCTCTGAACGTGTGACACTTTTGAGGAACATTTTAGATTCAAACCATTATACCTCCTTTTTCCTTCTTCCTCTATTATTATTATTTTTTGAGACAGGCTCTTGCTATACAGTTCAAGCTGCCCTTGAACTCACTATGTATCCCAGATTAGCCTTGAATTTGTGGCTATCCTCCTGCCTCAGCCTTCAGAGTGCTGGGATTACACGTGTGGACTATCATGCCCAGCCTTCCTCTATTATTTTTTAATCAATGCATAAAGAACATACAATGTTTGTGAAACGTAGAAATTAATATAGTGAAAAGGAAATTTTTGCTTACTAGTTATTGGAGAGGAAGATCTACCTTTCAAAGATTTGTTTCTATTTCCTATTTTCTGATGCTCATTTCTTTTTAGCACTGAGTCATACCATATTTTTAGAAAGTCCCAAAATTTGTTTATTTTTTCACCTACTAAAAAACATGATGGACGGTTGCTTTCAAGTTTTGACAACAATGAGTAAAGCTGCTATAAATATACTTGTTCAGGGTTTTGTGTGACTGGGTTTTCATCTCCTTTGTGTAAATACCAAAGAGCCATTGCTAGACTGTATGGTAGGAGAATGTGAAGATTTTTAAGAAACTGTCAGACTGTCTTCCAAAGTGGCTGTACTGTACACTTTTTCATGAATGAGAGTTCTTATTGATCTACTTCCTCATCATATTTGATGTCATCAGTGGTCTAGATTTTGCTCATTCTGATAGGTATGTGGTGATATCCTCTTGTTGTTTTAAGTTATGTTTCCGTGATTCCATGTAATGAGAAGCACCTTTTTATATGATTATTTGCCATCTGTATATCTTCTTTGGTTAAGTGTCTGTTAAGGCCTTCGGCCCATTTTTGATAAATTGTATTTTTGGGGGGGGGTACCAGGGATCAAACTTGGGACCTTGCACTTGCAAGGCAGGCAACAGAGCTACTGAGCTAAATCCCTGGCCCTGATAAATTGTATTTTAATTTTCATTTAGTTAAAAATATTTTAAAATTTCCCTTGAGATGTCTTCTTTGGTCCATGTATTATGTAGAAGTGTGTTATTTCATCTGAAATTTTTAGGTGTCCAGCTGTCTTCTATTATTATCAGTTTAATTCTTCTGTGGTCTGAGAATAGATATTATATCATTTCTATTCTTTTTAAAATTTATTATGGACCAAAATGTGATATATCTTGGTGAATGTTGCATGTGAATATAAAAAAATATATTCTGCTGTAGTTGGATGATGCAGTCTATACTTGTGTGCTGTATCCAGTTGACTGCTGATGCTGTTGAATTCAACTATGTCCTTAATAATTTTCTACCTGCTACATCTGCCCATCTCTGATAGAAGAGTGTTGAAGTTTCCAACTCTATTAGTGGATTCATTTATTTCTGTTCAAAGTTTTTTGAGATCTGCCATACATATTTTGACTCTCTGTTGTTGGGTGCATATATGTTAAGGATTTTTATGTCTTCTTGGAGGATTGACTCATTTATCATTTTGTAATGTCCTTTTTTTCTCGACCATTTCCCTTAGCCTGAAGTTTGTTCTGTCTGAAATTAATAGTGAGTGTCCTATAATAACAAAATAATCCTAACAATACCTTACCTGTAGAGGAGCAAAGATAATGACTACATCTATTTCTCAGAGACCTTCCAGAGAAAGAGAGGGAGGAGAGGCAAAAAAGCTGAGCAGCACTTTTGAAGTTTATAGTCTACAAAGATTTAGAGAATGGGAGGACTTTACATTTCAACTAGAGAAAGTGCACACAATTTGGGCTTATTAGAGTATAAGATGTAAGTGAGCTAAGCAGAAGCAGAAGTGTGGAGAAGTTGAGGTTAAGGAGAAGCTCTCCAATTTGGCTGAAGAAACAGGGAGGCATGCAGGACAGTACTTGCCTGGAAGGCCAGAGCCAGATTTTAGTGATTCTTCAACCAGAGAGGGTATAGGTCTGAAATTTACTCTCTAGATTGTTCTAGAGATTTACCTAGACAAAAAAAAAATTTTTTTGAGACAGAGTCTCTCTATGTAGTTCAAGCTGGCCTTGAGCTCACTATGTAGCCCAGGCTGGCCTTGAACTCATGGCAATCCTCCTGCTTCAGCCTCCCCAATTACAGGGGTGCACCACTACACCTGGTGTACCTAGACCAATCAGTTAAGAATTTTTGCATAAAGTTGATTATGGAAAAATTCTGCAAATAAGAGTAATATTGTTCAAAGTCTACCTCTAAATATTAGTCCATCCTCAGTGTGTGCATTAAATAATGAACTGTGCCTGAAAAAGAAGATCCTTCTAGTCACGCACACTGAGATAGCCTTGCACCTACTGAGTTTTCTGTCCAGCGATCCTCTGCCCCAGGGACTGACCGGGGTCAGGTGGATTCTGAAATGAAACATTATTGCAGCAAGACTCCATATCTCTGGTTGCAGAGCTGTCCCAAGGGTTTAGGGTCCTCGACTGTCCAATGCCAGGGTCCTTTCCCTGGACCGTGGGTCTAAGACACCCTGCTCTCCCTCTGGATGTGTCTCCTGGATAGATGTGCAAAACCCGGGATCTGGCGATGTCATGTCTCTTGCTACATCTAGACAATGTACTAGATCAGTCTGTGCAGACACACACACACACACACACACACATGTACACACGCACACATGTACACACGCACACACTCAATCAGACACCCAGAGAGGAGGGAGAGGAAAGTTGGAGAAAAGACCCCGGTTGCCTTTCCGATGTGAAGGTGGCTGTATTTGTGTCCAGAAAGTCAGTGGTTTCCCTACGACCCTATGAAACACGCTGCACGTAGGTTACCTGGATCTATGACAAGGAATCTGTATTTCTGGAGAAGTAACTGATAAACAGAAGACTTAAGGAATCTCCTACTGCTTCATAGGATCCATTATCTCTGTCCAATAAATTTTGTAAGTGGATAAGCATTATGATAAAGAGAAATTATTAGCAGTTTATTTTCTTCAGACTTTTATTAAACACAAAAGACAATGGGTATATGAGCTCAGTCTTTTTCCCAAGACATCAAAGAAAATATGTTTTAAAGCTGGAAGATTATTTGTAACTGTATGATAAAAGGGTAAAGTGTTAGAGCTAAAACCTCCACAGAAATTGCACATAGTTTTAGACATTCTTGTGTTAGGTTCTTTGAAATATAATTTACAATGACTATGGCTAGGAATATTTTTAATAATATCCTCTACTTTTGAAAATAAAATATGTCTAAAAGCTGGGAATAAATAAAATAGTTTTCCTTAATAGGTGTGAGTGCCTCTTTAAATCCTCATCAGTAGTTGATTAATTTTTCTTGAGATTATAGCCTCCAGTAAAGGAAGAGAAGAAGTCTGAGAAAAAATTTAAAACATGACAATCCAAAAGTAAAATAAAAAGAATTGGTCAGGGAACCAACAATCTCTTTCAGAATTGAATATAACAATAAAATAACAATGAAAACGCCTCTCATAACCCATTACTCTCATAAAACTAGTTTATAAGACACTGTGTTCATTCTCACCACCAGAAGAATTTAGGCTATACCCTCTAATAACTTCAGCATTAAAACTATCATGTGTAGTCAACCACAAAACAAGATAAATGTCACATGCATGGTACGTATTTGTTTGATTTGTCTTTTGCTTAATTTTCTACACTGAACAGCCATAAGGGGTCAGTATACTGAAAGGGTAAAAATGTAATGCTAAATAGGACAAATATGATTCCTTCTTTCATGGAGTTTCTATTCAAGTGTTAAGGCATAAAATGAAGCAAAAACATAAACAGAAGGAACATGAGACTTATACAGAACATAATGTGTGTGGGATGCAAAAATATGCTTTTTTTCCCCATTAAGTTTATTGGTACATTTTAGGTATAAAATATATTCACATTCATCATTGGGATCTCGTACCATTACATGAATATCTTGGTTCTTATTTTTTCCCCTTCCCCTGCCCTCCCTTCACCCCCTCCACCCTTCCCTATTTGCAAAGACTTTGTTTCCATTTTTTCCTTTTCTCATATTTTTTCTTTTCCCTTCTTTCCTTTCCCCTACCCCTCCCACTTCCCCTGCTCCTTTAGACCTTTTCTTCCTATTACACAATATCAATTATACATTTTTAAAATTACAATATCAAGATCTCAAAGACATTACCACAGATTTTGCAGAATTTAAAAGGATATAGAAAGCATATTACAGAAATCTTTTTTGAAATAAATTTGACAACTTCTAAGAAGTACTTTGGAAGACAAATTAATGAAACTGACTCTGGAGGAAATATAACATTTGAATAGCACCTATTAAAGAAAGTATATTCCTAGCTTGAAAACCTACCTATATGACAACAGGCTTATATACATTTTAACTGATAAATTATATCAAACATTTAATGCAGAAAAAAGAAGGAACACTTCTCCCCTCATTTAGGAAATCAACATTGTGCTAATCCTAAAACTGGATAAAGATAATAGAAGAAAAAAATATGAACATAGATAGAAATTTGTTTATTAGAAGTCAGATCTGGCAGTATGTAGAAAGTGGTTTTATTATAGGGATGGCAGTGTTGGTTCAGTATTGGAACATCCACCTCCAAAAGTCATCATTTTAACAGAGGAAAGGAAAAAGCCGTATGATCCTGTCACTAGTTGGAGAAAAAGTATTGGACTAAATTCTACAGCTGTTCATGGTAAAAGCTATCAGGAGACTAGAAGTAGAACAGAACCTTCTCAACAGACCAAAGACATGTACTCCATACTTCCAGCAAAAATGCCTTCTATGAATAGAGAAGATACAATGCTTTCTCCCTAAGGTGGGGAACAGGAGCAGATATGCCTACTCTTCATCTGTCCATTAATCTTTGAAACATAGACCCAAACCAAAATACTCTGGCAATAAAAAGAAACAATTAGTGTAGGATTGGCAAGGTATAAGTAAAATCTTTATATGTAAATGAAATGATCATCTACAGAGAAAATACCAAGAAATTTCTAGGAGCCCCTAGAACTTGTATTTGAATTTAGCAGGATGTCAAGTTTTTTTTCCCCTGCTTGGGAAGTTTTCTGCCATCACTTCTGTGAACAGGTTTTTTCATGTCATCTGCACTCTCTCCTGTTTCTTCATTGACTCCAATCAGTCTTATGTTATTCTTCTTTGCATCGTTTAGCAGCTGCTGAATTGATTTCTCGTTGTCCCTTACAATTTTAAAGCAATTTTTCTTTTCCTGGTCACTAATTGCAATCTTATCTTCTATATCTGAAATTCTGTCCTTACATTGGCTCATTCTGCTGCATAGACTTTCAATGGAATTTTTAATCTCCTGGAAATCTGTCTGTATCTGTTTTAGGGATTCCATTTGTCTCCTATGTTGGGATTCCATCATGTTCCTCAGATCCTCTATTTTTTAATCTGTGTCCTCTCTAGATTTATTAATCATGTCTTGCACTATGGGCACAATCTCTGCTGTTATCTGAGAAATTATTTCTGATTTCATTTTTTCCAGATCCTCTTTTGTTGCCAGGTCAGGGAGTCCAGGTGGTTGAGTATCAGATTGTTCCATCTCATTTCCCTTTGGGGTTGTTGTAGGTGATCTGGAAGTCTGTTTTTGAAGCTTGTTTATGTGTCTTCTCATTTCCACGGGGGCAGGGGTGCTGCTGGTGCCCACGTGGCTCACCTCCTCTGCCCTGGGAGTGGTGGAATGGCAGCTAGGGAGCCTCCTCCTGGGTGCTGGGATTGGCTCCAAAAATATGCTTTAATGAAGGGGAGAGAGAGAGAGAGAGAGAGAGAGGAGAAGGGGAGGGGAGGGGAGGAGAGATGTGAGAGGTATGAGAAGGATGTAAGGGAGGGAGGCAGGCCGTAGACATCTTCAATTTGGGAACATATGGAATGAAACCAGCATCTTGTGTGATGGCACCCATGAGAGAAAGAACCAAGAAAGACCTGTGTGACTAAAACTTCTGAACAAGAGTGAGGCAGCATATAATAAATCTTGAGTGAGATCCAGGGCAAGAACATGCAGTATTTGACAGGGCAAAGGAAAACCTCCAAGATTTCCCCATTCACTAAGAGGACCCACCCAACCTCCCTGTCTTACACTCCCCCGGCTCCTCAGTGCCACTGACCTCCAACATCCTCTGCTCACTCCCTTTCAAACATCCAGCTAGTTTCCTGAAGCAGCCCCAGCCCCAGAAAATTTTTAGTTTTGACCTCAAAAAGACTCCCAATCAGTCAGTTGACCCAAGAAATGTACTGACCATCTGTGGGCCCCTTTTACACTCTGCTTGCCCAGTTTTGACTACGTGGTGCATCACAATCTTCCTCATGAACATGTTTGTATCACTCATCTCCGTTTCCCTCTGTGGTACATGTGCCCCAACTTCGGGTGAACTCAACCATCTTCTCTCTATGTGGACTCGAGTAGTTGAATTTTACTGGGAAAAAAATCCACAGAGATGGTTGGTTGGCTTTCAATATAAATGAATGCTTATAAACCTTACATTGGCATTCAGTACTTCCTATGGATCCTAAACTTTCTGTGAGGTTACTGTGTCTTGCTTTAGTCTTCTAAATCACAATGCATCTTTTTTTACGACCCTTCACATACAGGCAATAATGTTCCTGTTAATTTGCTAAGAAAATTGCAGCCAACAGGAAAGGGCTTTGTTATTTATCTTTCATGAAATACATAAACATACCTTCATCTTCACCTGTCTTTTTCTCCCCATAATACTCATTGTTCTCATATCAAAATTTATTCTTTGTACAGTTTTTAATCAAGAAATGAAAAGAAAAAATTATTTTTTAAAGAAAGCAATTGGTTACAAATAAAGTTTAAAATCACCCATGATCCCCCAGGGCAGAATTAGAACAAAACTCATAGATAATTAAGAAGGCAGAAAGGCTACCTAAATAAATTTCCTTAATTTCTTTTAAATGAAAACTGTTGAATAGGATGCATGTGTTAAAAACTCCATTAAATCTACAGATGCGAGGCTGAGGATTTAGCTCAGTGGCACCACGCCTGCCTCACAAGCGTGAGGTCCTGAGTTTAATCCCCGGTAACAGAAAGTAAAAAAAAGAAATCTAGAGATGCCAAGCCGGGATTTTTGTTTCATTTCCATGCAAAAAAAGTACTTTTGCATGTATTGCACCAATGGCCTAAACTTAGCCCTTACCGGATATGTATAACCCCTGATATTTCAGTAGATTCATGCAGTACGTACAGAGCCAATAGCATGCCAGGTGCCTTTCTAAGCACAATGAATTTAATAATGAATGACACAAATCAAGCTCCTTGTGAAGCTTGTGTTCCAGTGGGGAAATACAGGTATTTTTTGAGTACAAATCCTTCTTTAAGTATAAATATACAACACGATTGAGTTAAATACCACGTGAGCTGAGGGAAGAAAATGAGCCAAGTGCCTTTCCTTTCCCTTTGGCACAGGGATGGATTTCTTGTTCAATAAAATAATGGCTGGTAATAATAAAGCAATTTGATTTTTGCCTCACCCTTGAAGTATTTTAATGTTCACGGCACTTGTCAAATATCCATGATGACTATTGTTTTTTGCTATAATTTTAATATTAAAATTTCATGTTTGCCCATTTTCTTTCTTTCTTTTTGGTGCCGGGGATCGAACTCGGGACCCTGCACTCACGAGGCAGGTGGCGGCACCACTGAGCTAAATCCCCGGCCCCTATGTTTGCCTGTTTTTGAGGCATGCAGCAATTCTAGCTGTTTTCCATTAGCTTTGAATGTTAAAAAGTTCTTATATCTCAATATGCTCTGGTTTCTTAAATAAACTCATTTTCAAGCCTTACCCAATAATACTTTCTCAAAAGGGAGAAAAAAGAAAAGTAAGCTAAAATGTATTTCCTGACTGAAAAGTAAGTTAATAAATCAATGTTATTTTACAAAGACAAGTATCTTAAGAGTCTCCTAAGCAGTAAAGATATGAAGAAAATCTTACTATAAAGTAATTTTTGAAAGAAAAATGAATCACTCACCTTCTTGCCATAATATTTATCACCAAGTACTCCCATACATATATCTGCTTTATCTATGTAGTGGGCAAGGTAAAGAAAGTAAAGGAGAACATACATAAAAAGAAGAAGAAAATAAAAGTTTACCCTCTTAATGTACCCACTTATAGTTGATTTGGGGCAATTAACCATCCAATTTGAAGTTCTTCACCAATATGTATCAATCACTGGCTTTCTTTTTCCCCTCTGAACCTCTGTATCAGGTAATTATCTGAAAATTTTGGCCTTTGCATACTGTATTGCCCATAGCTTAATAATCATTTTATTTATATTAATGTTATCTCTCATATGTATTCTATCTCCTGGCATTGAATCATTTGAGTTACATTTACCACACAAGGCTTTCATCTTTATTTACTTCCTGGCTCTTAAACTTTAGCTTTTAACAGAAGCCCCTTGAGAGCTTGTTAAACCAGATTTCTGGGCCAGACACTCTGGATTTCTGATACAGTAGGTACTGCAGGTGCATTGTCATTTTTTTCACTGAAAAAGATCCCAAGTCACTCTTTGACAAGGTAAAGGCAAGTGCATCGCTGCTTTCAGAAGTATGCTCCCAGGAGAGTCAGTGAATGTGTTTAGAGATGTGCTGAGTGAATCTGAGCAGGTCCCAGAGAGAAGCAGCTAGGGAGAACCTCGAGCGAAGACAGCTTAGTCATAAAGCACTGGATTGGGGCAGGGCCATTTGGCTAAGAGCCTGATGTATCTAGTGGCATCTGAAATAAAATGTAAAGTTTAAATTAATGTCCATCCTGGGCTTGGCCCAGGCCACAGGGTGACGGAATAGTGTGTTCTCAGCTAGTGTATCCTCATATCACTGTTCTTGGCTTACAAAACAGCTACAGTTTCTAAATAGTTTAGCCATGGTTTTATAGCTTGCAGACATTTTTATTTGATTAGCAAATGTGTAGTACTTAGATATTTACTTACGCATATATATTCATATTACAAATAAACATCCAACAAATTCTGAATACATTTCTTAATGATCCTTTTTAACTATCTTTAATATGAAGTTTCTGAACCTGAAAATAAAGGAGAGATGATATTTTGAGCACAGTCTGAAAAAATCATCTAATACTGTATAATCAGAGAAGTTTTGTTATGGCTTAGGTCTAGATGTCCCCCCAAAGGCTCATGCAGTTATAGATGGGGCTTTTTCAGAGGTGGCTGGATCTAGAGTATGTGATCGATTCGTGGTGCAATGCTAGGATTAAGGGAGCTAGGATTAAGGATGAGAAATTACTAAATCAGTCCACTGATTGGTTTGTCACTGCCCTAATCCTGGTAGCCTGGTACCCTTCTGTTGTAACATAAGAGGCAGAAAGAGACTTCTCTTGCCCTTGCTCCCTTGTTGCTTTGCTGTCTTCTGCCTGCCATGAATTGTTTCTCCTCTGCAATGCCACCCTTCCTTGGAGCCAGCCAACTATGGACTGCAACCTCTATACACTGTGAGACAAACAAACCTTTCCTCCCTCAACTTTGGATGTCGAGTATTTCATCTGAGCAATGAGAAAAGTAACTAAGACAAATTTTAAGCATCTTTTCATATGGAGAAGAAAAAACAAACAGTTGTTATGGGTAATATCTAGATGTTCCCCCAAAGCCTCATGTGCTCATAGATGGGGCTTTGGGGTAACTGGATCATGGGTGTGTGATACTAACATAGCCCACTGATTGGTTTATTGTAGTTCTGGGTATGGTAGGTGGACTTACTGAAGAGGGAAGACCCACCTGGGTGTGGGTGGCTACAATCAGTAGGCTTGTAGTTGGGATTGACTGAAAAGGGAAGAAAGAAAGAAGTCTTGCTGCTTCCTGCCTGTCAGGCCCTTCTGCTATGGCACCCTGCCATGGAATCAGCCAACTATGGGCTGAAACTTCTACAAACTGTGAGCCAGAATAAACATCTCCTCCTTTAACAGTGTACAAGCTTTGATTAATTTATTTCTTTTTTAATCAAGGGAGATTTGCTAGAAGCAGGATGGAGAAAATACGTTTAACCTTTGCCTTTCTGGTATATTTTTGTGTTTAGAGATGATTACATCAGAACTGTAATCTGTTTCAAGACAAGAAGTGTGTTTCTTTGTGAGAACTATTGCTTCGAGGGGGAAGTTTCCAGTAGACCATTAAGGTTAGCCTGGTTTGGCACTCTCTGGAAGGGAGAAGGCTGTCCTCAATGGGTGGCTGGAAACCCTGACAAGGAAGAGTCACCATTTGAAGGGGGAGCCTCAGAAAGACCTGCTTTGGCCTAAGTTGATGCTTGGGCAGCTCAGAGAAAGGATTTTTCTTTTGGAATGTGGGCTTCTGCTTAAATTTTATGTCAACCACACAAGTAGAAAAATGAGCCTGTTTCTGCTTACATCATCTTGTTCAGAATATGTACAGTTCCTTCTTTTCCCTCAAGGAAAGTGTTGTAGTCACTGTTTCAGGGTAATTTCTCTTTTACCCATCAAAAGTGCCGCTGTGAGTTGAGAGCTGGGGCATGGCCAGAGGGGGATTTATCCTTGAAACCAAAAATCAGGGTCCTTTCCTGGCATGGTGACCTCTTCCAAGGCAATAGTAATTGAATTTTGATTTTCTGTTTTATATCCTTTTTATTACCCATAATACATAACATTTGGTTACAGCAACCCATCCCATACATTTCTACTGTAACTTTGTGCTTTAGCATAATAGTAGCTGGCTGTGCATCTCAGTAGCTGTGCCTGGGGATACAGGAAGCAATCTTTGTGTTTACCCAGTTGGTACAATGAACAGCAAGCAATGTGCACATCTGCAGAAGTGTCAAACTGGGATTTTTTTCCTCACATAATGCTTCAACAATTTTCATGTGTTTACCTGAACATCACAGGTGATAAAATATAACCATACCATTCTTCTGTTATGTAAACACATATTTTACCATAATGGAATGTGGGTGTGACTCACAGGAGCTGCAACTGCGGAAAGCAAAAACCCATCTGTGCATTCACTCACTTGGCAGACAAATGGCAAGGTGTATACAAGAGCTCCAAAGCAGTAACAGGTAAGTTTTACCCATAAAATTCTCACTGCTAAATTTCTGTACACTTAGGATTTGTTTAAAATTCTTTTCTTTTGATTTTTCTGGTAGAAGTAGCCCAGTTGAGTACAATGGCACAAGAAAAATCAGATTTGGAAGTTTTGGAGAAGGTTGAAAGTGAAACATCAGATTAGTCCTGCATGGACAATGAAGATGATAATGATTTTGACATTGGCCATGTGAACCAAAGTTCCTATACAGTGAAATGGAGCAAGAATTAACCAATACAGATACAGAGAATGCAGACCTTCCTGATTCAGATGATGAAGAAAACAGCAATGTGAGTACATATTTGACTAATCAAAATGGTACAAAATGATCATGCAACTAACTGGAACAATCCAATGTTGAACTAGATCCAAAAATATAGTGAGGATCTTGGTAGGTGTGAAACCTATTGGACAGAATTGCAGCACTGCCATTTAATCTTGGAAATTGTAACAAATGAAATGCTACAAGATGTTTGAAATACATAAATGCTGAAATATGAGTAAAATGTTTGGTATGGACCAGTAGCCATACTCAAAAATGTATTTATTATAGCACCTCACTAGCTGAACTGAAAGCATTCATAGGCCTACTGTACTTAGCAGGGCTTTCTCATGGTAATTGCAGGAATGTAAAAGACTTAAGGAAAAGCGATGGGTGTGAGCTTGAGGTTTGTAGAATAACAATGACTGAGGAGATTTGGTTCCCTTCAAAATTGCCTTTGGTATTATGACAAAATCACCTGCCAAGAAAGAAAAAGAACTGATAATCTGGATGTTATTCAATCATTATTTGAGAAATTTGTGAATAATTGTCAAACAATTTATACCATCTGAATACATGACTATTGATGAACATCTTGTGGCATTTTGTGGTTGCTGTAGCTTCAGGCAGTATATGGCAAAAAAAAAAAAAAACAACCTTCAAAATATGGCATAAAAATTTATGCACTTGTAGTGTGAAAACTTATTATGGTTTCAATTTAGAAATTTATCCTGGAACTTAGCCACCAGGTCTTTATTCATATAGTAATAAACCAAATGATGTTGTGAACAGACCTGTTGCTCCCATCTCCTGAACTAATCAGAATGTGAGATTCAACAATTGGTTAACCAGTTTCCAATTGATGTTACATTTGCTAACAGAGCACAAGTTGACCAGTGTAGGAATTGTATGAAGGAACAAAGTAGAAATTCCAAATGAAATGTTGTGATTTCAAAACAGAAAATTGTACAGTATAATCTTTGGATTTCAGAAAGATATAACATTGGCCTCATATATGGCAAAGAAAAACAAACTGGTACTGCTAATGTCAACATTTCACCATGATGGAAATACTGATAGGGAAACCTCAACATAATGGAAGCCTGAGATGGTAACATTCTACAACAAAACCAAAGACGAAATAGATGTTGTTCATGAGTTATGCAACAACCATGATGTCCCTTGAAACACAAAGTGTTGGCCAATGCTTGTGTTTTACTTGATCTTAAACATGTATGACATAACTAGTTTGATGGTTTACAAAGAAAATAATAAGGGCAAAATACCACAGAGAAATTTTCTTAGAGGATTGAGACTGGAACTCATAAGTGATTATTTACAGCAGAGGAAAAACAAAATGTTTCTGCTCAGGGAACTATACAAAAAATTGTGGCGCATACTGGCGAGCTGACAGGTGAACAGGCAAGTGCAGCACGTCAGCATGACCTTCCACAACAACAGGAAAACAAAAAAGATGTCAACTGTGCCCTTCAAGAAAAGACAGGAAAACAAAAATACATGCTATCAGTGATATTTGTGCAGTTTTCATGTGTGAAGACTGCCTTGGGTTTAACCCTTGAAGCAAAGATTACTTCTGTGGTAGACTTTTATTTGAATCTACATTGAAGTTCACACAGGTATTTATTTCTGATATAATCTTTTAGGTTTTGTAAGCAAGTAAACAGCTGATGTGAAAATGCTGATGTCTATTCTAAACACGCAATACATATTAAGAATTTAATACTTTATTTTATTGATATTTTATGTTCCTGCTAAGTAAGTACACATTGCACAATACAGTAGGAAGTTTCTGACATATCAGTAAGACCAGTGAGATGTCAAGTATGTTCTACAAAAAAGGCCAGGAAAGCAAAACACATGTGCTGTCGGTGTAAGAAATACATGTGCATGGAACATGCCATTGTCAGGTGTGAAGATTGCCTTGAGTGTGACAGTTGAAGCAAAGATTATTTTTGCATAGAGTTTTATTGGTATTTCACTGTAGTTCATATAGGAATTTATTTGTTATTTAGACATTGTACACCAAAAAGCAGTTGATATTAAAAATTTGATGCTTTTTTATAAATAATATTGAAAATTCAATATTTTATTTTTTTGTATTTTTTTCTCTTAAGTACTCATTGTTTAATATAATAAAACTCAAAATTTAAATTAATAATTTATTAATAAAAATATTCTAAAGAATAAACGTGGCAATTATGCATCCACAACAGTGGGCCTTTATGACAAAATGGCACTATGCTCCATTAAAAAGTGCACTTCCTCTCAATGTTTGCATAACTTTTAAGTCCCACAAAATTTGAGTCCATCCTGAGGAATAAGAACGCCTTTGAATCCCAAAGGAGATTTCTGCTTTTGACGATGAAGCACTGGGGTTGGGCTGTATATTTCCCAAGAGATGGAATAATTTCAGGGCATGGGTTATGATTGGAGGACTTCAAAAGTCTAGAGTAGTTCAAATGTTTTCAGATAAGTTTGAAATGAATCACTTAATAATGATCTCAATATGGAATGGCTCTAAAAACCAACGAAAATCAGATATTAAGCAAAACTTTCTAATTCTTTGTATTCAGCTGTCCTTTAAAAAAATACTTGTGTTGGGAGAAAAATAAAGGTCACTGTAATTCTTATATATAAAATGTGTTAATTAACTTAATGGTCAGAGAACTGCATCTTATATTTTTTTCTCCTTGGAAACAATACAGTACTCAGCTGCAGTCCAAAAACATTAAATGGAAAAATCCCAGAAGTAATCAATCTGTGAACTTTAGATTGTGTGCTATTCTGGTAGTGTGATGAAATCTTGTGTGGTTCCTGTCTCCTTCCTGCCCAGGATGTGAATCCCCACTTTGTCCAGGCCTAAACTGAATCATCCAAGGCCACTTTGTAACCTTCTGCCTAATGATCAGCTCCACCATCACAGTTCCACCGTGCTCGAGTTCAAGAAACCCTATTTTACTTAGTAATGGCCAGAAAGTATAGCAGTGAGTGTGCTGGCAATTCAGATCTGCCAAAGAGAAGCTGTCCGGTGCTAAGTGAAGAGGTAAAAGTCAGCAGCTTAATAAATAAAGAAATAATCCGATGTGGAAGTTAAAGTATTTGGTAAGCTATTGGGAGAGTGAGGGAGAACACATTCACTTCACTCTTACAGAGCTATATTGTTCTATTATACAAGTTGTTGTCAATCACCTTCCTGTGCCTAATTTATACTTTTTTTCTTATTTATAATTTCAATTTTACCATATGTAAAGAAAAAAATGAGTGCATATAGAGTTTGGGTTTCAAGCATTCTTGGAGTTGTGGCCCATAAGCTCTGCATACAAAGGAGAACTACTTAGATTTCACACTCATTTGGAAAAAACTTTATTCATTGAACTTAAACCCCATGAGTTAATGGCATCTAGTTAGATATTACATTTTTTTACAAAAAAAAAAGAAAATACTTATGTCTATACATAAAAAATCTAAGTGCTTTAATAGAAAGATATTACTTTTCCCCAGTTCAAACTTTTTCTATCCTTCAAAAAAGTATTTCAACAGGAAAAAAAGAAAGATTTAATTTTGCTTTAGTGGCTTCAGTGTAAAAAGTATAAAACTACAAATATATCAAAATGATGTAAGCTAATAAATGAGTAATCATAAAATAGCATAAAGGAAAAATATATAAGACTGTAAGTCTTCATGGCTTTTTACAGGAAAAAGCCAAGTTTTAAACCTAAACACATATATTCAAAGACTTTGCATACTTCCAGGGATCCTCCTGACTCAGTCTCCTGAGTGCTGAGATTACAGGTGTGTACTATCATGCCCGGCTATAATTCATTTTTTTGTTTTGTTTTGTTTTGTTTTTGGTACCGGGGATTGAACTCGGGTCCTTGCACTCTGGCTATAATTCTTAATGAAATGTCTTTGAATATATGAGTTTAGGTTTAAAACTTGGCTTTTTACTGGAAAAAGTCATGAGGACTTATAGTCTTATATATTTTTCCTTTATGCTATTTTATGATTACTCATTTATTAGCTTACATCATTACTTCACATATTCTCTGAATCTTTCTGGATATCTGCATTCTTAGATACTTTATAGTTGACACTTACAAATATGAGATTATTTTTATGTTTTCCCATCCAACTTGTTACTGTCATGGCTTACCTAATATCAAGTCCATTGTTTAAGCCAAAATATTTTAGTAGAGTTTAACTGCATTTCTAGATAGGTATACGGGTAATTTGAAAATATTTTCTAAAATCTTCATTTTTAGTGCTTATTGTAAATCTTTACCCTCTGCTAAGACAAGTGTTATGTCTCAATTTTTATTAATCTCATAAATTGAAGGCTGGGTGTGGTGGCACATGCCTGTAATCCTAGGGAGGCTGAGGCAGGAGGATCACTATGAGTTCAAGGCCAGCCTGAACTATAGCGCAAGACTCTTCTCAAAACAATAAAAATAATAAGTCAATCAATCAGTCAAAGAGTTACTGCTATTTCATTTGTTTTCTCTTGGCTGCTAGTGTGTTTGAACATTTTTTCAAATGTTCTTGTTCAATTTTATTTGCCTTGCTGAAGTTTTTTCTCTTTGTGTGCCCTTCCATTTTGTCATTTAAGAATTATTGCATATTTTACACACTGACCATGTGTCTGTCATTTATATAAAATGATGATTTATTTCCTGTCTGTTGCTTTTGTGTTGATTTTGTTAAATCTAATTTTAATTTTTATGTTGCCAGAAACGTCTACATTCGTTATGTAACTCTTAGGATTTCAAACTTTTTAAAGGTTTTCCACTGACCTCAGACTGAAGTCCTACATTATATTTAATATTCTGTTTCTCTATGTATCTTGACTAATATGTTGAACTTTCTTTATTGACTCTTCTGCTGACATCGGTTTATTTGTGGTCCTTGATTTAATTTTTACAGATAAATTCTGAATCCCTTTACTTTTAATCTTTCTTTTGTTCTTAATAATGAAAGCATTTAAAGGCTAGAAGTTTCACTGAAAAGTTCTCTGTTCTATAAGACTTGGTGAAAATTGTTCTTCAGTTCATTCTTTTCTAAAATGTTTAGTTTTTCAATTTTATCTTTGACATAAGGGTCATCCAGGAATGTCTTTCTTAACCTTTGAGTCTTTCAAGACTTTGAGATTTTGTTGATCAGATTTCTTCTTTAAACAGACTTTTATTTATTTATTAAAATAGACTTTTATCACAATTCATACTTTGTAGTCAAGTATATGACATTCTTGTGCAAATATTTTATTGACACATAAAAAAAAGCCATAACTTTGATTCTAAAATAATCCCTTGTTTCCTACATTTTAACCTCTGTGGAACTGAATGCATCATGTCATGGTTGTCTTCCCACAGGGGTAGTGATGTAGATACGTTAACCCTTAGATGAAGTGTTCTGGAAAGATTAAGAAATCAAGACGGTATCAGCATCAGAAAGTTCAGAGTACAGGACGCCGGCATGTTGATCTTTAAGTGACGTAAGATTGTCTTTCTCAGTCCTTGGTTGCTTTCATTCTGTCTGATTCGGGCCAAGAAGCACTGGAATCTTTAGTCAGAATCATATTTTATAAGATTTATCAAATTCCCAATGGTTTTCTCTATGTATTTGGCTAGTTGTTAAGTGGCTTGATATTTACATGTTTGTGTCACACATTCTCATACATTTTCCCATTTATAATTGGCATAAACTTGATCTTTGTAGGTCCTTCACTTTCTGTCTTTCTTTACTGATGTGCAGTGTCTCTTGTAGACAGCCTCTTCCCCCACCAAATCTCAACCCCTGGTCTTTAAGCTTAATGGAAGAACATCATCTATTCATATTTCATTCAGTGCCAGTACCTTATTTTCTTTGCTATTTGAACTCGTTGTTTCTTTTTTTTGGAAATATTTCTTCTATGCAGGTTCACCCATTTGCTCTTTCTGAGATTAGTTGTGGGTTTCCTCCCACTCGAGATTAACAATACATCACACGTGACTGCTCTCAAGATGAGGACTACGTGGATGTAACACTTTCCCTGTGCAGCTGCGTCTCCGTGATGTTTTAGTTTTTCCATTACTCCATGTTTGCAGCACATGATGTTTACACTCCTTGTACAGAGCTGGTGCAGTTACACATCTTCCTTCCTTTCCTCAATCCCCTTTCCTCCTCTCTCCCTCTCCCTCCATCTCCTGATCCGCTTCCCATTTGAAAAAGGTGATTTCCTCACACAAACCAGACTGGATTTCCAGAGCTTATCTTCTCCCACTGCTTCCTCTTTTTCTCTGCCCTTCTCTAAGGAAACTTCTGACAATCCTTTTACTTCACCCTGCTGTAGACTTCCTCAAATTTGGTTCTTTAGCAAAGTAAGACAAAATGAACGGGGGTCTCTTCATTATTTTGATGCTCCCAAACTAACCTTGATCTTTTTTTTATTTTCACCCTGGAAAAAAATTTAGAATATATAAAATACACACCCATGTGAGCACACACACGATAAATATCCATAATTTCAAATTATGTGTGAATTAATTTAGTCAAATATTTTTTAAGTCTTTTGTCGTTCAATAAGGAAATAGGCATTCTGGGTAAATTTGAAGCACCACCATCTCCCACTTATTTCTGTTTTCTTAAAGTCCTTTCCTCAGTGAGCCCTTATGTTTTCAGTCTACCTCTGAAGAATTTTATACCCATGTAAGTATTCATGAACTGCATGGTTTTTTTCCCTTTGGCTTAACAGTTTCAATTTATGTGAATTGTATTATTCTGCCTCATGGTTTTCTTTTTTTCTCAAGGTTTCATTTTTCACAGGAATTGTGCAAGAAAACGAAGTTATTCGGTCTAGGACTTTCTCAAGTGGTGTTTGCAACAGAATTGCACTTATACCTGCTAAAGGGTAAACCACAGAATGTTTCAGTGGACTTGAGCAAACGACTGGGGCCAGTTTTCCTTCCTGTAACATCTCAGCTTAGGGTGCCCTAACTCACCAACCAAACAGGTTTGCATCTAGGATTTTCCACACAACCAGTGAACTGCCTAAAAGCCACCTGCTGTGAAAATCTTCCATTAGAAATGCCTCTCCTGAGTTTGCCTTCCTGGACACTGTGCAGGTCCGCCCTGTCTCAGTGCAGTCAAATTCTTTGTTTCTCAAGTAATTCCATTTCCTTTTACTTCAACGTCAGTATTTTAAATTACTTAACAGTATATAAGATGAGGCGTGAACATGCTGTAGGGATCTATTTTTAAATACAGTCATTTGAACTAATCACCCTCTAAAAGGCAACAATGGTCACTGGATTTAAAAAAATCTTAACATCATTGTGTTAGTCTCCTGTCAACCACTGGACGGGATGTTTGAGCAAATCCATTCAAAAGGAGGAAAGATTTATTACGAATCAACGTTTCTGAGGTTTCAGTCTGCAGTCGGCTGACTCTGTTGTTCTGGGGCCAGTGGCAAGGCAGGATGTCACAGTGGGAGCGCATGGCAAAGGGAAACTCAGCTCATGGTGGCCATCAAGCAGAGAGAGATGGGGAGGAGCCAAGGTCTGAATATTCCCAGGAGGACCAGCCCTCGGTGACGTAACTTCCCTCCCCCAGCCCCAGACCCTAAAGGCTCCAGCATTTCCCAACAGCACCACAGGCTGGTGCCCAAGCCTTTAGGGTTATGGGCCTTTTGGGCGACACTTATTGTCCAAATAGTAATAATCAGGGGTGACAACACAGCAAGGAATGGCTAGAGAAAATTCTAGGAGAAAAACAGCCCAGAAGATGAAGGGGGGAATATCAGTATCAAAATCAAATTTTCCATAGATCATTTACTGATACTATGAATGTCTGCAACTTCAGGAGACAAGAGGGACAGAAACATGGCTTATCTAAGGAAGAGATGTTTATCAGAGATGGGCCCAGAACTGCACTAGAAATGAAAAGAACTCTGCCCTCCTGGCTAGAGCAAACCATAAGTACATCTGCATTTTTCTGAGCTCCTGAGTACTGCAGGGAAGGCAGCTGTCATATTGAATGGAATGTTAAAAAGGAGGCAGGGGATTTAGCTCAGTGGCACCGTGCCTGCCTCGCAAGCACAAGGTCCTGAGTTTGATCCCTGGTACCCCCCAAATTAAATTAAATTAAAAAGGAATAGAAATATAAAAAAATGTGTGGCCCAGTCATTGTGAAGTCACAGCCCAAGTTCCCCTAACATGGTAAACCCCACTCTGCACATTGGGCTCAAAGGGTGGAGCTCAAATGACACTGCCAAGTCTGGTTGGTTGGACAGCTGAATTCTCCCCAGAAGAAAGAACTCTCATCCTACACTTCAGGGAATCCCAACAAATAGTTTTACAAAGGGAAATGAGCATCAGAGTCAAAGTCAACCAAAACTCACAAAGAAATATGTCCCATTGAATGAGAACCTGCAGAAACAAAAGTTAAAGAATGATGCAGTGACTATAGGGCAGAGAAACAATTAAGGCTGGAGAATTTAATTAGTAAATTATGTGGCTGTGGCAACTATCCCACGGTATACACGGGAAGAAAATAGGTCACAAGGCTACTGTGATTTTGAAGAAATTGTACTATGAAAGGAATTAAGATCCTAGACTTCAAAAAGCATTTGCATACCCAAAATGTCATGGACAATAAGTGGACTTACTCCAAGGAAAATATAACCATTAAAATCCACTTCCAACGGGGCCAAGGAGGAAAGTGGACAAGGAAGAACCTGTACAGACGTACAACGCCGGTGGAACACAATGTTGGGCACAGTAAGACCTTACAGAGGAATGTAGGAACTTAGGAATCTGGGAACGCAGAATGCAAAGCATTCCTAAGTCCTTCCTGATGTTCCATAGATAAACATGCTTGGAGCAACAGAGCTAAGCAGGGCGAGAAAGATAATTTAGTACAAGGAAATTTGTTCCGGCACGATTTTCCTCATTTATAGAGTATGGCGTGCTGTTGTGTGACAATGCTTCTGTGACTCTTTTTGAGACATCTCGTCCCCACTCTGGGTGTCTCAGGATCGTGTGTGTCCACCCTCTCAGACTTCTTTGAAGCCGTCTTCGAGGCGCTGCCTTAATCCTCCCTGAGGTCTTGGTGATGACAACACACTCAGATAGCCTTTGCCCTAAACCTGTGCTTTAGAATGACTTTCCAGTTTCAAATGTTGGTCATTTTCATTGTCCACAGTTTGAGATGAGAACCAGTCTCACTTCCTGAAAATTGTGAAACCCTGGGCTCTCTAAATTCTTGTTTTCAAGTCTGTATACACACTGGCCAGTTAGACTCTGAGTGTGTCTCCTTCCTCTTATCAAGTGTAGAAACAGTAGCCACTTGTACTATTAACTTCTTGCCAGTAACTCTTTGCTCAGGGCCACAAGTTGAATGCATGCATTTCTAACTCTCGAGTTCTTGGGCGAGAGTGGCATCTCATGTGCTCCACAGCTGCACAACCTTTGTTGTCAGTTTTCCAGTTTCCTACAATAGACACACTTCAGGATTTTTCATAGAAGAAGTCCTCTTCTAAGTGTAAGTTTCTCAGTCAATTTTGGCTGCGTTCATGTTAACTCCATAATCTCTGTGGCTTTCAAAAATGTTCTCTACATTTGAGATTTCAGATGAACTGGAAGTGGGTGGAGTTTGGCTACAGTTGGTTCCAGACTTCAGTTCTACTTCACTTTATTTCCCATGTCTTTTTTCTGGGTCTACCATGTGCTTCCTCATGATAAATGCTAAGGTCAGAAGGGGACCAACTAAAGCACGTCACATGACCTCCATCCACATCCACAGAGTGGGGACTTATCTCCCACCTGGTACCGTGGGAGCACTGAAAAGTCACCTGGCCAAAGTGTCAAGATTCAGTTCTGCTTGAGGCAAGGGCTGAAGAATTGAAAACACAGGTTCAATCTATAAACAAAAGAAATAAAACCAAAAATGTACCTTAAAAATTACAACTCACGTGGCAAAACATGAAGAAATGTCATGGGAGACAGCCAATAAAATCGACATTTGGGCAGGAATTCATCCTGGGTGAAATTCCTTTTAATAGAAAAGTAGGAAAATGACATCAAAGTATGTATGCTTTGAAAACAACAGAAGAATTCACATCCATTAAAAGCTAACAAGGGCCCATAAAACAAAAGCAGTGCCTGTAAAGCACAAATGATCAGATACAAAGATGAGAAATACTAGTAATGAATAAGGTAGAAATTTCAAATTGTAACTTCAATTTATAGCATTACTTCTGTAATGGACACCTTTGAAGGGAGAATCAGTATTCCTGGCAACAGGGAAAGAAACTGATTAAACCAAAAATAACTTAAAATGTTGGAATATTGGATTAGCCACATTTCAGTGAAGAAATGGCTCCTAGTTTGTTTGAACCACAGAGCTGGGAATGCTAGAAGTTGACTAAAGATCTTTGGACTGTTGACTTCAGAGTCACATTGTCAAAATCTGGAGGTCAGGAAGTACTGCCTTCTACAGACACTGTCTTTTGCCCAAGGGATTTTTTTTTTAAAAGTACCGGAGATCAAACTCTGCACAAGGGATTTTTATTCCCATGATCCTGATAACTAGGTAAAGTTAAATTCTGTAAAGGAAAAGGTCACCACAAACATTTACCTCTGTTTGACTTTAGCTTGCCAGAAATAGAAGTCGGCCTGTGCCTCAATTCTGACCTCCAAAATTACACGACTGCTTCTACAGGGTACACTGATTTTTTTCTCCAGACTCCTAGATTCAACAGAGTTCTGAGAAATATAGTTTTTAGTTTTCTGAACTTTGAAAATTAAAAAAAAATCCTTAAAGTTTTCTGGACTTTAAAAACACCTCTGAGAAGGATGTTAAGAGAGGCAATTTCCTTTTGAGATAAATTTTAGTCAGTTTCTTAAAATCTTTGTTATAAATATGAATTGATGGGTGGAAAACTATCTTAACAATATTGGATCTTTCAGCCCATGAAAATGATAAGCCACTTATTTAAGTCTGCAATTTCAGCAAAGTTTTACAGTTTTCTTTATAGAGTTTTTCCAGACTTTGTAAAAAGTATCTGTAAATGTTTTGGGATACTATTACAAATGTATTTTTAGCATTTATTTAAAATTGTAATTGTGTTTGTACATGAACATTGTATCTTGGGACCTCATTACATTCACTTAGGTCTAGTAGATCTTTAAGTTAAAGATTTTCTATACATACAATCTACAAATAAATACAGCTCCTACGCTTCCCATTAATTCATAGGCTTTTTTCCCTTGCCTACTTGTACTGGCTACACCTACAGTAAACTGTTCACTAGAAATGACACCCTCCTGAAAAACCAATGGATCAGAGATGAAATTAAAGAACAAATTAGTTTCTACAATTCAATGATAATCAGGATACAACATACTGGAACTTATGGGATGCAATGAAAGCAATCATGAGGGAAATTTTTAGTGGTGAATGCTCACATCAGGAAAACAGAGTGAGCTCAAATAAACAGCCTCATATTGAACCTGAAACTTATAGAAAAAGAAGAACAAGTCAAGTCCAAAGCTCACATGAGGGAGGAAATTACAAAGATTAGAGCAGAAATTAATGCAATTGAGACTAAGAAAACAACACAAAGAATCGATGAATTGAAGCATTGGTTCTTTGAAAGACTAAATAAAATTGATAAATCCCTAGCCAAAAGAAGGCAAGAAAAGACTCAAATCCATGCAATCAGGAATGAAAAGGGTGAAATCACAATGGACCCTGCAGAAATTGAGAAGATCATCAACACCTATTTCGAGAACCTTTATTCTAAAAAGATGGAAAACAGAAGAAATGGACAGATTCCTAGATACATATGAATTATTCCGCCATGGTGTTTCTGCTTTGAAGCCAGCTTACCATGAACTGAAATATCTGCAACCATAAACCAAATAAACTTTTCCTCTTTTAAACTGTGCGTGTCAGGGATTTGGTCACGGCAAAGATAATCCACATGGCTAGAGGGCTGTCACTAGCATTTGCATTCTTTGTTCCCCACAGAATCTTCTTTCTTCCTGTTGTTCTTCTCCCTCTCTCCCCACAGCCTAGTCCTTAATGCCCAAGCAGGACATCAGAGGAGAACAGTGAGGGAGAGGGTTGTCTTCAAGCAGGTTTGCTTCCACACTGTCAAGGTGTACCCTTTGGCCAGGAAGACCAAAGTCTGCTGCCTGCTTGGAGTCAAGACAGAGACAAGTGTGGGGAAAATTGCTCATTAATTATTCTATCAGATGGGGCTGGGGATTTAGCTCAGAGGCACCGCGCCTGCCTCACAAGCGCAAGGTCCTGAGTTCGATCCCCAGTACCGCAAAAAAACCCAAAACAAAACAAAACAAGAAACCCCCCCCCAAAACCCAAAATTATTCTATCAGAGTGAAAGAACAGTGTGTAGGAGAATTGAGATGCAAGTAGAGGCCATGGGGAGGAAGGAAAACACCACCACTTCCTCCCACCAGGAGTCATACAGAATGTAGGAACAAATCAGTCAGCAAGGAACAGTGTGCAAAGGAATCAATGACTTCAGGTAAGAGGCTGTTTTTGGTTCAGGCAGAGAAGAGGGAACACCTGAAGGAGGTAGTTGGAAAATGAGGCATCTGCACAATGGACATTGGCTAAAAACAAAACAGAACAAAAAAGGAGGCCAAGAAGTGATAATACAAAAACTATTAACATCCAAGTGTTTTTAAAAATTTGACACAGGTTGAGCGTACCTTATCTGAGATGACTGAGGCCAGAAGTCTTGGACTTTTTTCAGATTCTGGAATATGTGTATATACACAACGATGCATCCTGTGGATGTAACCCAAGTCTAAATTCATTTGTGTTTCATATATTTATACAAATTAACCTAAGAGTAGTTTTATACAGTATTTTTAGGGTGGCTATGTTTTGACTGTGACTCCCATATAGGTCAGGTGTATTATTTTCCATTTGTGGCATTATGTTGATGCTCAAAAGTTTTGGATTTTGGGGGATTTGGGGTTTGAGATTTTTCTGGGGATGCTCGAACTGTAGTGATAGCGGGTTAAGTATTATCAATTTCCATGGTGAGCAAGCTTTATTTCTTAGAATCAGGATCAGCCTCGAGAGTAAGGGTGATCCTTTGCAGTTTCAGTACAATCTCACAGGGAGCTCATGTTGAGACAAAACAAAACTGCTGAGCCTCGTGCCAACAGCATACAGAATAAATACAGATCATACAAGAACATCCCACTGCCCTCCATGGGCCTAATGCTTGTATTCTTTTCTCCAAGGTAACCAAGTGTTAAATACCTTTTCAAATTTTGCCATAATCTCAAAGCATTACACCATCAAGGTTCAGGATTTCCCAATACCTAGAACACTTGCTGTTATAAACCTGCTCTCATTTTTTCTTTTAATTTGATCAACAGGAATAAAATATCTGGAGTTCATAATTTTTACTTCTGCGCTGAGCACATAACACATGCTAGCCCTCCTCCAAGCCCTTCCACTTGGATGGCGCTGCACTGTCCTTCCCTTCTCCGTCCCACCTCCGGGGATCCTCCCATCCGTCCTCTCAGCATCCTGCTGGGAGCACCTCCCTCCCCACCACTCCTCAGGGAAGAGCACAGCCAAGCGCCCGTTTCTGCACTGGTGTGTGCAGTGGCTGAGTCTGCATTCTCTCTCCGTCTAAGCACTGGAAACAGTCCTAGTTTTCTTGTGTGTGACTCTTCAGAACTCAAAAACACACTGTGCTGTGGTTCTCCTGATGACCCCAGACAGCACCTAGGGTACGGGACTGCACACAGGGGGCTCTGCGGTATTTTTCTGAATAACCGGATCAGTGTGATGCTCCTGTTCTAACAGCACCAGGCTGCTACACAACAGGCACTGCAGGCCCCGCTCTCAACAAACTCCTAATCCCAGAACTTGTGAGTTCAGAGAATGTCCGAAACTGGGAGCAGTGGAAAATGCCTACAGTCCTGCTATTCTGGAGGCAAGGCAGGAGGTCTGCAAGTTCAAGGCCCATCCGAGCAATTTAGCATGACTCTGTTTCAGAAATAAAAATAAAAAAGGCTAGGATGTAGCTCAGTGGTGGAATGCTTGTCTAACAAGTACAAGGCCCAGGGTTCGGTCCCCAGTACTGAGAAAAGCAAAGAAAAGAATAAAGAATTTCTGGCATTTCTACTGCTTCCAGCCCAGAGGTAAGGGCTTCTGGGCTGTTGTTCCATTGCTCCCAGCTCAGAGGAGGTGAGCCACGCAGGTGGCAACAGCACCACCCCCCAACACATCAAAATGAGAAGACACGTAAACAAGTCTCAAAACCTGACTTCCAGATCACCTACAGCAACCCCAAAGAGAAATGAGATGGAAAACTCTGATACTCAACAATCTGGACCCACTGAACTGGCAACAAAAGGGGATCTGGAAAAAATGAAATCAGAAATAATTTCTCAGATAACAGGAGAGATTGTGCTTGTAGTGCAAGACATGATTAATAAATCTAGAGAAGAGCTCAGGAACATGATGGAATCCCAACATAGGAAACAAATGGAATCCATAACACAGATGCAAACAGATTTCCAGGAGATTAAAATCTCCACTGAAAGTCTACACAGCAGAATGAGCCAATGTGAGGACAGAATTTCAGATATAGAAGATAAGATTGCAATTAGTGACCAGGAAAAGGAAAATTTCTTTAAAATTGTAAGGGACCATAAGAAATCAATCCAGCAGCTGCTAGATGATGCAAAGAATAACAACATAAGACTCATCAGAGTCAATGAAGAAACAGGAGGGTGCAGATAACATAAAAAAACTTCACAGAAGCGATGGCAGAAAACTTCCCAAGCAGGGGAAAAGAACTTGACATACAGATAAGTGAGGCATATAGGACTCCAACAAGCCTTGATCAAAACAATCTGGACATAGGCATATAATTGTTAGGATTCCAGAAACCCAACAGAAGAACAAAGTTCTACAAGCAGTTAGAGAAAAGATACAAATCACATACAAAGGAAAGCCCATCAGAATCACAGCAGACTTCTCAATGCAAACCCTCAAGGCAAGAAGAGCTTGATGTACTCCAAGCCCGAAAGGAAAACAGCTTCCAACCCAGACTGATGTACCCTGCAAAACCTTTCAGAATTGTTGGAGAAATAAGATACTTTCATGACAAAGAGCACCTTAGGAACTTCATGAATAGTAAACTAGCACTCCAAAAAATTTTAGACAATATCCTAGGAAAATACAATGAGGATCACAACCCCAGGAAGCACAGCAGAACTGAACCCATTGGGCATGACAAGAAATTAAATGTAAAGGGGGAGAACCCAACAAAAAGAAAAAGTCATGACAATGATAAGTCAATAACGTATCAGTTATAACCATCAATTTTAATGGTCTCAATTCACCAATCAAAAGAAATAGACTGGCAGAATGGGTCAAGAAGCAACCAATAATATGCTGCATACACACTTAATTCAAAAAGAAACTCATAGACTGAAAATTAAAGGGTGGAAAACAATACTCCATGTGACAGGAACTCAAAAAGAGCAGGAGTACCTATCCTATTTGCAGATCAAGTAGATTTCAAACCAACACTGATTAAGACAGACAAAGAAGGACACTACATCCTTGTAAAGGGAACAATCCAACAGGAAGAGATGACAAGCATAAATATCTATGCACCAAACACTAGTGCACCCAACTAAATAAAACAAATACTAACAGACAAGAAAAGTCATATATGCACTAATACAATTGTAGTGGGGGACCTCAATACCCCACTGTCACAAATAGATAGATCAACTGGACAAAAAGCAACAAAATACTAGAACTCAATCAAACTCTTGAACAAATGAACTTAACAGATGTTTACAGAGTGTTCCACCTCACAAAATCAGAATACAAATTCTTTTCAGCTGCACATGGGTCTTCTCCAAAATAAAACACATACTTGCTCATAGAATATGTTTAAGTAAGTGCAAAGGCACTGAAGTTATTCCTTGTATATTATCAGACCATAGTGCGATGAAACTGGAGATCCATAGCAAAAGAAACCACAAAAATTTCATAAACACATGGAAATTGAACAACACACTTTGAATAACCAACGGGTCACAGAGGAAATTAAAGAAGAAATCACAGTTCCTTCAATTAAATGACAATGACAATACAACATATTGTAACCTATGGGACACAATGAAAGCAGTCTTAGGAGGGAAATTCATAGCAGTGAATACACATATCAGGAAAACAGAGCAAGCCCAATTAAACAACCTGATGCTGAACCTCAAACTTCTAGAAAAAGAAGAGCAAGACAAACCCAAAGCTCATACAAGGGAGGAAATTATAAAGATCAGAGCAGAAATTAATTCAATGGAGACTAAGAGAATGATACAAAAAATTAATGAAGCCAAGAGTTTGTTCTTTGAAAGAATAAACAAAATTGACAAACCCTTAGCCAACCTTATCAGAAAAAGGAAAGAAAAGGCCCAAATCCATGCAATTAGGAATGAAAAGGGTGAAATTACAACAGACCCAGCAGAAATCCAGAGGATCATCAATACCTACTTCCAGAGCCTATATGCCAATAAGATGGAAAACACAGAAGAACTGGACAAATTCCTAGATACATATGAATTACCAAAGTTGAACGAAGAAGACCTAAAAATTCTAAACAACCCAGTATCAACCAATGAAATTGAAAACGTAATTAAAAACTTACCCACTAAGAAAAGCCCAGGTCCTGATGGCCTCACTGCTGAATTCTACAAGACATTTAGAGAGGAACTACTGCCACTACTGTTTAAACTCTTCAATGAAATTGAAAGGGAAGCAATACTCCCAAATTCATTCCTGGAAGCAAGCATCACCTTGATCCCAAAGCAGAGAAAGACCCAACTGAAAAGGAGAACTATAGGCCAATCTCACTAATGAACATAGATGTAAAAATCCTTAATAAGATACTGGGAAATAAAATGCAGAAGATCATCAAGAAGATCATACACCCTGACCAAGTGGCATTTATCCCAGGGATGCAGGGATGGTTCAACATATGCAAATCAATCAATTTAATACACTGTATCAATAGAGCCAAGGACAAAAACCATATGATTATCTCCATAGATGCAGAAAAAGCATTTGACAAAATCCAACATGCATTTATGATAAAACCCTACAAAAAATTGGAATAGATGGTCTCTACCTCAATCTGATAAAAGCCATTTATGAAAAACCAACAGCCAATATCATACTAAATGGTCAATAACTGAAATCCTTCACACTAAAATCAGGAACAAGACAAGGCTGTACACATCACCACTCTTGGTCAATATAGTTTTGGAAACATTAGCCACAGCTATTAGACAAGAGAAAGAAATAAAAGGAATAAAGATAGGAAATGAAGAAGTTAAATTGTCATTATTTGCAGATGACATGATACTCCACATAGAAGACCCCAAGAATGCCACAAAAAGTCTTCTAGACTTAATAACCAAATTCAGTAGAGTAGCTGGTTACAAGGTCAACACACAAATATCAACAGCTTTCCTCTACATGAACAACAGACTCACTGAGACAGAAATAGGGCAAACAATTCTTTTCACAATAGCATCCAAAAAACTGAAATACCTAGGAATCAATCTAACAAAAGCAATCAAAGACCTTTTCCCTGAAAACTATAGCACTCTGAAAATAGAGATTGAAGATGATATCAGAAAATGGACAGACATCCCCTGCTCCTGGGTAGGAAGGATCAACATAGTGAAAATGACCATATTTCCACTGTTATATAGATTCAATGCCATCCCAGTTGAAACCCCAGCAGCATACTTTAAGGACCTTGAGAAAACAATCCAAAAATTCATTTGGAACAAGAAGAGACCCAGAATAGCAAAAGCAATTCTAGGTAACAGAGACATGGCAGGGGGTATCACAACCCCCAACTTGAAACTATACTACAAAGCTACTGTGATAAAAACAGCATTGTACTGGCAAAGAAACAGACCTAAGGATCAATGGAACAGATTAGAAGATGCAGCTACAACTCCAGACACACTGAACCATCTCATCTTTGATAAAGGAGCCAAACACCCTCACTGGAGGAAAGATAGCCTCTTTAATAAATGGTGTTGGAAAAATTGGGTTTCAACTTGCCAAAGATTAAAACTAGACCTATATCTCTCACTATGCACGAAACTAAAATCGAAGTGGATTAAAGATCTAAATATTAAAATAGAAATGCTGAATCGGCTGGAACAGAGGTTAGGTAGAACTTTTGAAGATGTGTAGGAAAAGATTTTATGAACAAAACCTCAGTTGCCCATGAACTAGCACAAACTATCAACAAGTGGGGCCTCTTCTTATTAACAAGCTTCTGCACAGCAAGCAAAACCACCAGCAGTGTGAAAAGACAAGCCACAATGTGGGAAAAAATCTTCACCTGCTGTTCTTCAAAGCCCTACTATCTACAATCTGTAAAGAACTTAAAAAGATCAGACCTCCCAAATTTAAAGACCTAATCTGAAAATGGACATCTGAAATGAACAGATATTTCTCAAAGAAGTAAAAATAGCAAATAAACATATGGAAGAATGTTCAACATCACTGGTCATTCGAGAGATGCAGATGAAAACAACACTGAGATTCCACCTCACATCAGAAAGAATGGCTGCTATCATGAAATCAACCAATAACAAATGCTGGCGGGGCTGTGGGGAAAGAAGAACCCTGCTCCACTGCTGGTGGGAGTGTAGACTGGTGCAACCACTGTGGAAATCAGTATGGAGATACCTCAAAGAACTAGGACTGCAAGTCCCATTTGACCCAGCTATTCTCCTGCTGGGTATCTTCCCCAAAGAATTAAAAGAATCATATCACAGTGATATATGTCCACTCATGTTCATAGCAGCACAATTTCTAATAGCTAAAACTTGGAAGCAGCCCAAATGCCCATCAACTGGAGACTGGATAAAGAAAATGTGGTTTTTAAAAAATAAAATAGAGTACTACTCAGCCATAAAAAATGAGAAATTAAGAGACATTTATAGCTAAATGAATGCATATTGAGGCAATACTCTTAAGTGAAATAAATAGGATACACATGTGTAAATACCGAATGGTTTCTCTAGTGTGAGAAACTGAAAGTGTAAATAAGGACTAAAAGGTATAATAATGTGAAATAGGAAGAAAAGGGGCAAAGAGGAAGGAAGTAGGAGGGGTAGGGGAAAGGAAAGAAGGGAATGGAATTAATATGAGAAAATGAAATAATGGAAACAAAGTCTTTGTAAATAGGGAGGGATGGAGGGGTTGAAGGGAGGGCAGGGGAAGGGGGAAAAATAAGAACCGAGAGATTATGTAAAGGTGCAAATTTCCAATGATGAATGTCATTATATTGTATACCTAAAATGTTCCAATGATTAAAATGAATAATTGATAATGTGAAATAGGAAGAAAAGGTCCAAAGGGGTAGGGGAAGTGGGAGGGGTAGGGGAGAAGAAAAAAGGGAAAGGAAAAATGATAAGAAATGGAAAAAATGGAAACAAAGTCTTTGTAAATAGGGAAGGGTGGAGGGGGTGAAGGGAGGGCAGGGAATGGGGAAAAAATAAGAACCAAGATGCATCATGTACAGGTACAAGTTCCCAATGAGAAATGTAAATGTACTGCATACCTAAAATGTACCAATAAAAGAATTTAAGGGAAAAAAACCCAATAATTTCCTAACATTAGAAACAACTAGAAAATTATTGTTAATCTTGTTAGCTGTAATGATTGCGGTTAGGAAGAAAAGATGCCCTTATTGTTAGAAATATATATTGACAGTTTTACAGTGAAATGCCATGAAGTGAATGGAACTTAAAGTACTTTACTACCAAGAATAACAAAATAGACAAAGCAATAACCATTGTTAATCTAGTTATGCATATATTTTAGTTCTAGTCTACCATTCAAAATAGCAAATAAGAATGTATTAAAAACCTAGAAATCAGTAACAAATAATATCAAGACTATTAGGAGAGGGTATCACATTCTTGAGAAGGTACAATGTAGTACAATTTTAAAGTACCTGAAAATGAGTCACATGAGGGTAACCAAGGGACAGCAATCTAAATGATATCTGAGGTACAGGGACTCTTATTTAGAAATAAGATATTCACATTAAAGAAAATAAATTTCAAATACTACATGAGGCCAAAAACTGTGATTATTTATTTCCACTTAGGGAAAATAAATTTTCATTTACATATCTTCTTGAAATGAACCAAAATATTCACCAACATAAATAAATATAAATAAATTAATGTTACAAAGAATAAGATTTACAATTTGGCTATGAACATCTCACTTCAGAAATACAGAATCTTTCCTTATGTCAATATTTTACTATCTATCTCTGGATACTTTGGGGGGCTCTCACTGGTAGTTCAGGCTGGCAGGTCTCAAACTCATGGCCATCTTCCTGCCTCAGCCTCCCAAGTGGTGGGATTGCAGGCATGTGCCACTACATCTGGCTCCTGGGTACTTTTTTAAAGACATTAAATCAAAGATATCTTTCATAAGGCTCTTTTCCTGAGGAAACAAAGTAACACAAAACAAAACAGCCTGTCCTAAGTACAAAATTTCAGCTTATCAATCTTGTAAGTATTAGACTAAGTCCTGTTTTGTTATCTGTATTCTGCAACAAAGGGAGAAGCAACTCCTTTACTTCCTGTTCCTCCCTTGCCACCAACTAAGTCAAGAAACATACATTCCTGGATCATTAGTATGTTTTTCCTTTAAAACATTTTGCCAAAACCAAAGATTCATTTTAATGAAATATGTAAAAGTGCTTTATAGTTTAAGCATTATTTTAGAATCTGGTTCATCTCTTTTTGGCAATTTTGCTTAGAAAATATGAGATATTTTGTTTCTGCTATCCAATTAACGTTTTAAACTTTTTATTTCCTTTTACAAGTAAAAATAAGCTTACACATCTAGTGATAGAAATTCAGGCTCCCACTGTAAGCATAAACAAATGTCTCTACTTTCCTATACTTTTAGGAAAGTGATCTTCTCAATTCTGCAAGGCCTTCTACTTTCAAGAGGCTTTAGGTGCGTTGAGAATTTCCTTCCAGATGGACTCCTGCCCCCTTGTTTTGTTGACATTCCTAACATACCCTAAAAAAGATAAAGGGCAACATGCAAAGCAGAGGGCACTACTGGGTTTATTGTATCTGTGTTTCTCCAGGAACTTGTAACAAGCTAGAAATATTCCGAGTATTTGGGGACGATCTCTTCTTAACTCTTCTTTGGCTATGTCAGGTAGCCAGCGGTTACTAGCATCACAAGCAAAATCGTCAATTTTATACATGAGTGTCCTGCAAGTTAAAAAAAAAAGAATCAAAATGATTTTATTTACTGATGACAAACATTAAAATTTTAATTGCTATGTTATAAATTACTAAAAAGTTCATTAGTCGGGGCTGCAAAGCAAATACAAAGTTAGAAAGTTAAAAACTATGGGCAGTCTTCTGTGGGGATAGCTCAGTAACTGTAGCAACAATTACATCATTCATCATTTTAGATGAATGGTAGCCAAGTTAGACTCATGTAGGATAGAGTCAAGTTAAAAATCAATGAAAATCCTCTGAATATTATGTATGGAATAGATGAAAGATTTACCAAGAGATTAAGACACTTAGAAAGTTTCACAGATATGTTTACATTGTTATTTTCACGTAAAGACATAAAAAGGTATCTTTTAGGATCTAAAAGCATGACTTGTGAATGCAAAGATCTTAACACGTATTATACTCTTTCTTAAACACTGGACGGTCTAAAGCCCAGCCAGCAGAAGGAGAAACAGACACAAGAGAGGCCAATCATCTCATTCTGCAAAGTCACACTCACAGCCCCCAAGGTTTGTGCTGTTACACGGATTCATGCCATGACGAATGGAGTGCAGACAACAGGAGATGATGGGCGTGCTCTTGCTAAGTCAAGATGAAGATGCACCGAGGTGGCAAGATTCAATGTTAGTCAACAGAGACACAGATCTGCCAGTGATTACTACCCACTATTACCCACTCAGAGTCTGCAGAAACCCTAACCCAGCTGTCTTGATAGCTATTTTGAAAGATACAGAGGTTTTTCTTAAACCATATACCTTTTGTAATTTATCGGAAAGAGGTCTTATTTCTGAGGTAGCATCAGCCTCATTTGAGGTATTAACAATGGGTGCTTTGTTGTTCTCTTGTGTCATATAATGGCTGGACAGTAAAGAGGAAAAAACTAATTGAATTATATAGAATCTAAATTTCAATCAAATAAGAAACTGAAGCATTTGCTTACACTCCCATCCCCACACTAAAATTTGTCATACAAACTCAATACTTCTAAATAACACAAAAGGATGAGGCTACATTATCATTTTCATATTCATTAACGTTATCCTCTCTTAAGTTCAAATTTTAATTAAGTAAGTATGCAACCAGTATAGGTATAAGGTCAGCTCTTATCCCTGACATCTTAGACTTCCAAAATAAGGCAACTGGATTATTCTTTAAGTGCACAAGAAAAAAGCAAATTCTATCTGAGGGTTTGGTAGGAATTTCCCTCTGCTTCAGAAACTAAGCAGTTAGGTTTATTGCATAATCTTAAAATATAATTCAAAACAAAATATACCTTCTTTGTCCCAGCACTTTTCATCCTATTAAAAATATCATGGCAAAATACTTCACCAAAGGATATGCAGAAAGTGACGAAAGCCAACAGATACTGGCAAATTCATCATGTGCTGCTTCCTCCTGACCCACGGAGATAAACTGGTAAATTGATAATGCTCTATAAATTAGTAACTTAAAATACAATAAACATGTAACACTAAAAATAGAGATCTGGGACAAGAAACTACAAAAGATGGGTGGTTAAATTCTTTTTCCAGAGTAGTTTTGCTGAGGCATCTATTCCAACTTTACTCACTTCCTAAGACTAAGAATTCAGTTAGCTTTTGCTAGGCTCAAACTACATTCCTTGAAAAGTCTAGAAGAGTTGCATTTCAGTGCATTTGCTGTTGCATCTAGAACATTTTATTGTTATTAAACAAATACCCAGAAAAATTATTAACTCTCCCCAACGCCCACCCCAGGACATAAAGGTCCAATTTGTTTAAATCAAGATTGAATCATTTAGGAATTTAAAGAATCTCTGTACAAGCTGGGGATTTAGCTCAGTGGCACCGCACCTGCCTCGCAAGCGTCAAGTCCTGAGTTCAATCCCTGGTACAAAAAAAAAAATCTCTATACACTTATAATAGGCTTAAATATTACTATTAATTTAAGGAGAATGGAAAGTGTTATTAGAGGGTAAAAAGGAGATAACCTGCACAAGCCAACAAAAATAGGCAATTTAGTAGTAATATTAAAATGAAGTTATTAATTAATGAAAAAAATGAACAGGCATTAGAGCAGCAAAGGGATAGCTCAGGCTCATGTGCATTCTACAACTAGATTTCTGAACAGCCAAATCTACAAAACCAGCCCCATTTAAATCATCCAGTTTGTTGGCAGCATACAGAGCCAACCGTATTTATATTTAATATGTGGACTCCATGGAGACCGATATTCCAGATGAGCTTTTATTTCTTGTTGCTGTCTTAACATCTGAGTATGTCCTGCGTGCTAAGCAACACTTTAACCTCTTAACGTGTGACAACTTATTTCATGCTTCCTGTAACCTCGTGAGGTTGACATATTTGTTCCATTTTACAAATGAAAACACTGAGGCTCAGAGTGGCTAAGCTGCTCGCAAACAGCAGAGCAGGAATCAAACCAAGCCACAGACTCTGGAGCTACCCTCTTACTCCCCAGACTGTTTCTGCCTAGACTGCTATCTATTAATAAATACAATGCAGAAAAATGCTTAACCATAGGCAGTGTAACAATAGGTTAGAGGTTTGTCTTTTCCTAGATTTCTTTGTTTCTGTATAATGCACAGGCATTATCATAAGTAGAGAAAAGAGAATTAAGAAAGTGGACTTTTAAATCACTTTCTTTTGGAAAGGTGGTTATTATCTTTGATTATACTGAGAAGAAAAAGGAGGAGGAAGAAACAGAAGAGGAAGAAGTGAGGTGAGAAGAAGAAAAGGAGGAGGAGGAAGTAGTAGTAGTGATGGAAGAAGAGGAAGAGGGAGGGAAAGGGGGAGGGGAGGAGGAGAAGAAACAGCACTGCCACTGCCAGAGTCCGTTCTTCCAAAGCAGTAATTTTGATTCCAGACAGAAGAGTCGGCAAGTGCAAAGATGCAGCTAAGCTGGAGACTTACCCACTGATAGAGTATCAAGTTTCACTGAGGAAAAGGCTAACAATAAAGTTTTCAAAATCATCAGAATTTCTGCTCACCCTGATTTTCCACGGTCCCAGAAAACCTTGGCTACAAATAGACTACCAATTATTACAGTACCAGCAACAAATCCTTGAGGGGGACAAAATTTGGCAGCACGGTTAATAGAAACATGAGCAATTACATTTATATTGTAGTTTCACAATGACATACGTGGTAATTATAAAGCATGTAAAGAAAAATCAGGAGACAGGAACGCATTCTGTTTACGGCTTCCTCATATCACAAGTTTGACAATAACACCTGTGTATTATTAGTCCTGTTTTCTTTGAAAGAAAAAAATAAAATGTTGAAAGCATCACTGGGCTTGCATATATATTTTTGACAGGCTTGAGTGGACTCTAAAATATTCATGCCCACAGTCATGCCCAATTTTAAATGTTAAATAGGATGGCTGAATTATGTAACAGTAGGGCTGGAAGGTATATCTGAGCTCATGCTTATTCTGAGGGGAATAATCTCAGGAAGGTGAAGGTTAACACATGTGGCCAAGGGGGGCAAATGCTCAGTTCAGAGCGGAGACAGCCTTGGTTCTCCCAGGAAAGATGCTGCCCCTAAGACTGGAGGGAAATTATATTCACTTTGCCTATGCAGCATGCTCTTCAGCTCTGAGCCCACTGTGGATGCAACTTCATTTAGGGACGCTCTACCTACTTCTGGGAGCAAAAAGTGCTATTCTGAGCTTAACAGCAGCAAATAGATAAACTGGCCAACAGCAAACCACTTTTATAAGCTTGCTTTTTACAACCTTTCTTCCCAAACCACTCATTCGTACTTTCCTCTCAGCATCCTGACTCTGTTTCTCTCTTGCCTCACCCTCCAATGTCCCTGGACTCTACCCTTCGGTCTACGCATCAAGAAAATTACCGAGGACACTAAAAATGCAACTGAAGCTAATGGGACGAGTGAGTGTATTTGGTTCCAAATCAGCAAAATACAAATGCTGCACACCTGCACTACTATATGGATGTGAACTTTTTTAAAAAAACTAGCTATTTCCACAGCAGGCATACTTTACAGTATTCTCCCTAGTCAGTGTCCTTAACTGATCTCCTAGGGCTGTAGCTTTAGCTCAGAAAGACTATCTATAAAGTAAATTGCAACTCCCACTTTGAGTTTTCCTTTTTTTCAGTTCCTACTAAATTCACCATTTTAATTTCTCATTTGGAATTTAAATGAAAACAGAAAACTTGATGACAAAAATAAGTCTATTCCTAGATTCCGAGTTAGGGAAAACCTGAGAGGTTTGTTCTTGAGGACAGTTTGGTCCTTGCTCAGAATCATACTATTTACGGTCACAGGACAAAGGGCCTGTGGACAGATGAGGGCAGGTCAGACAGAGACCTGTGGACAGGAGATGAGTGTGCTCTAGCAGACCTTAAATTTTCAGATTTATAACGCAGAGCCAATCTTACTTTCCCACAGCCACAGCCATAGCCACAGCACGCTTCGAGGGTTCCGTCACGATCTCTGGACTCTGTCCCCCTCTTTTCAGGTTTTTGAAGGAAAGGGAATTCAAAAGACTAAGCCCGTCTGAGAAAACTTGAGTGATTATATGACTTCTTAGCCCTGACTCACAGGTGGATAATGTGGCTGCGTTGCAGCGAGCTACAGACATGACACGGGTGGGACACGGGATAAGACAGTGCTGCCCTTGCACTAGCCCCCTATTCACTTCAGAGAAATACTTCAGATACAAGGCTCTTGCAAGTACAGGTGTACTTAGGCTCTCTGTAATATACACCACATCCAAGGAGATATATAAAGGGTAAGTACATATATGATAAAGGATATAGAAGAAATAGCCTTGATCACTCAGGTCGAATATTTGCTAAATAAAAGCCTTCAAACCAAGGTCTGACTGACTGCAAAACACCTATTTTCCACTTCTTGTTATATGTGATATAATCTTTAAAAACAAAAAACCCCCAAACTACAACTATATAGAACATGTATTCTCAAGGGGGTGATGTTCCAAGAAGGTGAAAAAAACCTTCCTTTTTATATGCTATGTATCTATACGGAGAGACAGAGAGAGAGAAATCGATTTATAGTATATAGTTGGAATTAAAACTTTATGGGGAGGGGCCGGGGATTTAGCTCAGTGGTTCGGCTGCCTGCCTCGCAAGCGCAAGGTCCCGAGTTCGATCCCCGGTACCAAAAAAAAAAAAAAAAAAAAAAAAAAACCCCAAAATTTTATGGGGAGATGATTAGGAAAAAAATGTCCAGACAGGTCCTTAGCAGAGAGAAACCAAGAATAAAGAAATGGAGAAACACGGTACAGAGTGGAGTTGGTGAAGAGAGCCCTTTGAAGTGCGAAATACCAGTGTCATCTGCAAGGCATATGGGAAATTCTGTGACGCTGTCTCTCCCTCTCTCAGTGAAATTCAATGGGAAAACATCCAGAACTCGCCACAGTCTCGCATCATCTGCGGCATTCACTTGCACTGCAGGATAAGCAACACAGCCACTCCTGGCAATGCAATTTACTGTCTTTGCAGCGAGACAATGAACTGGTCCGCTGGTATATACTTCCGAAGTTTCAGAAAGAACAAGCATTCCAGACCTTCCTCGAATGGTACTGGGCAGCTGAGAAAAAGCTCATCTATTAAACCTGTCATTGTTGTGAACATCAAAGCATTAGATCATGGGATTTTTTTCATTTAAGAATACATTTATTTCTACTTAAAATATAGAATGAACAGAATGAATTCCAATTGTTGGAATCTTCCAAAGTTTTTAGCTTTAAAAATCTCTTAGCATTTAAAATAAAAATAACCATTTATAAATAACAAAAGCAGTAGTAACAATAATAACAAAATGTCTGTTCTCAAATTGAATGTCCTCTGGCTGGTTCATGCATGCATAAAATGGGGGACTTCACTGATAAATACATGATTTAAAAATAAGCACTTTATTATAAAATTGTATTTTCTATTGGATTTATCAGTGTGCCAACTTGGCTGTATTTCTCCTTAACAAACATTTCTCTTACCATCTTCTTTATTAGTCTTGTCAATGTATAACATAAAATAACATTTATGGACAAAATAAAAACCCAATTAATTACTAGAAGGAATTGCAACACAGGTAGCTGCTTTGGGCCTCAGGAGCGGAATATTAATTTTTAAGAAACTTTGCTTCAAATAACTACCAGAGAAACCGAAAAGGGGAGCAGGTAGTCGAAGGTGGCCCTCTCTCTCATGTGGGATAGGACAGAGACCTAGAAATGGTCACAAAGTTGTTTATGCTTATATAAAAAAACAACAACCCTGAAGATTTTGAAACACTGTTTCATCTTCTTGGTTCTTCAGTCCCTAGAAGGATGTCCTGAGACAACGGGCATTCAACAACACTCGACTGATGGGCCAAGTGATCTGAAGCTGTCCTAAAATTACCTTGGAACAAGAACACGGCTGGGCTGCTGAAGGAACATACCGAGTACCCAGTGGTGGCCACAAAGCACGCTGATAAAATGCGTTCACCTGTTTTCTCTTAGGTACCCATAAACAGCGCATTCTGATAGTTCTCCTGAGACAGTTAGACAGTATTCTCTTCCAGACATACAGACTATATATCCCACAATGATGGCAATTTCTTTTAACTGTCTGCGAGCCAAACTTACCATATATGAGACTTTTTGTACCTAAAAAAAAAATAAAACAAAGTTAAAAAACATAAAAATTTTTCAATGATTTTCTAGTCACTATATATATATACATACACATATATATCAACAAACTGCTTGAAAGCTCAAAAGTAACTCAAATTTCCTTAACTAAAGGAAATTAAGGAATTTCCACAATTACACATTACTTAACACACAGTGCCTGCATCTGTTTGAAAGAGTCAACAACATACACATAAATGATGAAAACAAAAACATCATCTAGCTTTGATCTGTAACTTGATGGCAAGAAGTTTGAACAACTTAAGTAGTAAATAGTTGCTGATCCAATCCTACTGTCAAGAAATTATCTGAAACCCAAGTCCCCTTCAGTAGATTATAACCAAACTCAAAATCACTGTATCACCTTATTATTTACATTTCCCAAAGACTATGAACTAGGATTCAAGCACTGCTGTGAAAAAGGAGACCATTCACTCTTGCAGTGTCAAGGGTCAAGGCTATTGGCGATCATGGCACATTACATCCACACACAGGAAATCTGGACAGTGTCAACTGACCTGAAGACAACCCTTTCTCTTCAGATGCTGTTGTAGGAGGACGTGTACTTATCCTGGAAACAGGCGGACGGGACGTTGCTGTAATACGAGCAGAGGTGAGTCTTTGTGTACCTGAGACATGCTTAGTAGTGGACTTTTGTCTTGCTGGAAGAGTCTGTGTAAAGGAAGCTTTTGCTGTGGTGAGTATTGGGGTTGTTGGTGCGGTCTGTGTGGCAGAAGTGTTAGCCGTGGCGGAATTCTGGGCTGCCAGTGTGGTCACTGTAGACAGAACATGTGGCAGGGGGGATGTCTGAGCTGCTGCTGGGGTCTTTGTGGCTGAACTATTTGCCCTGGGAGGTTTCTGAGCAGTTAGTGGGGCTTTTGTATCTGAAATGTTTATTGTGATGGTTTTCTGAGGAATGAGTGAGACTTTTGCATCTGGAACACTGACTGTGGTGGGTTTCTGAGGAGTTGGTTGAACTTCTGCAGCTGCAATATTTACTGTAGTGTGTTTCTGAGGTGTTGGTTGGATTCCTGTAGTTGGAGCATTTACTGTGGTGGGTTTCTGAGGTGTTGGTTGGATTCCTGTAGTTGGAGCATTTACTGTAGTGTGTTTCTGAGGTGTTGGTCGGATTCTTGTAGTTGGAGCATTTACTGTGGTGGGTTTCTGAAGTGTTGGTCGGACTCTTGTAGCTGGACTATTTACTGTAGTGTGTTTCTGAGGTGTTGGTTGGATTCCTGTTGCTGGAACATTTACTGTGGAGGTTTTCTGAGGTGTTGGTTGCACTCTTGTTGCTGGAACATTTACTGTGGTAGTTTTCTGAGGAGTTACTGGGTCTTCCATACCTGGAAGTACCGTGCTGGCTTTCTGAGGTGGTGGAGGGGTTTCTACATCTGGTACAGTTGTGGTGGGCTTCTGAACTGTTGGTGGGATCAAGGGAGGTGGAGATTTTCCTGTGGATAAAAAAATGTTAGAGAAAAAATGAGCTAAATGTTGTTGAACAAAGTTGTTTCCTTAGCCATTGCTTGCACCTTGGCTGTCCTGTCTCCCCATAAAGACTTAGACAAGATTTTTAGGAAACCAAGTCTTAGTATTTCCCACAAAGTTGAAATGCTGCCTCATTTTTGCTTTGATATTAATCACCCCCATGGATTTATCCCAACATAAAACTGAGATTCTTAATCTCTTTTCCTTGTGAAAAAAGGAAAGCCAAGTGGGAGTCAGTAGTGCTCGTACTCTGTGACACGTCTTTGTTTACTTTCTCTCCAGAAGTGTCTTCCTTCACCTGGCCAAGACCGAAGAACAACAGGGCGCGATCACTGGACTGAAGCAGTCACAGCACAGGAGCTCTTTTCCCAGGGCTTTTCAGACATGTTAGTGAGGGAAACTATTCCCCTTTAAAGGAATGCCAGTCTGAGGGAAAATAACTCCCCGTCTTCCTGTTCTTGTTACCTACTTTATACGGACTCATTTAGTTCCTCTTTCGATTTCTGAGTGAGATTCCTAAAACCCTATTCTGAGAACTGTAATTCTAGCACCACAGTCTTCAGAGCCTGCTGTCTCCGGGCTGCTCACCAAGCTCCCAGGAGCCCAGTATGCGGCAGTGCCATGCCTGGCTTTCCCTTGGGCTAGGGACCTCTGGCAAATTCTTTAATCCCGCTAGGCTTTGCTTTTCTCATTTGTAAAACAACAATAAAAATATGTCATCTGCAAATAACGACAATTTAACTTCTTTGTTTCCCATCTTTATTCCTTTTATTTCTTTCTCTGTCTAATTGCCGTGGCTAATGTTTCCAGAACTATACTGAACAGGAGTGGTGATAGTGGACATCCTTGTCTTGTTCCTGATTTTAGTGTGAAGGATTTCAGTTTTTGACCATTTAGTATGATACTGGCTGTTGGTTTTTTATAGATGGCTTTTATCAGGTTGAGATAGAGACCATCAATTCCAATGTTCTGTAGGGCTTTTATCATGAATGCGTGTTGGACTTTTGTCGAACACTTTTTCTTCATCTATTGAGATGATCATATGTTTTTTGTCCTTGGCTCTATTAATACAGTACATTTATTGATTTGCATACGTTCAACCATCCCTGCATCCCTGGGATGAATCCCACTTGGTCAGGGTGTATGATCTTCTTGATGATCTTCTGCATTCTATTTGGCAGTATCTTATTGAGGATTTTTGCATCTATGTTCATTAGTGAGATTGGCCTATAGTTCTCTTTTTCGGTTGGGTCTTTCTCTGCTTTTGGGATCAAGGTGATGCTTGCTTCCAGGAATGAATTTGGGAGTATTACTTCCCTTTCAAAAGAATGGCTGCTATCAAGACATCAGCCAAGAACAAATGCTGGTGGGGCTCTGGGGAAAAAGGAATCCTCCCTTGGGAGTGTAGACTGGTGCAACCACTGTGGAAATCAGTGTGGAGATTCCTCAAAAAACTAGGATTAGAGGTCCCATTTGACCCATTTGACTCCAGCAAGGTATCTTCCAAAAAGAATTAAAAGAATCGTACCATAGTGATATATGTGCATCCATGTTTGTAGTGACACAGTTTGTAATAGCTAAAACTTGGAAACAGCCCAATTGCCCATCAACTGGAGACTGGATAAAGAAAATGGTTGTTTTGGGTTTTTTTCATAAAATGGAGTACTACTCAGCCATAAAGAATGAGAAATTAGAGACATTTATAGCTAAATGGATGCATACTGAGGCCATACTCTTGAGTGAAATAAATAGGACACACATGTGTAAGTACCAAATAGTTTCTCTAGTGTGAGAAACTGAAAGTGTAAATAAGGATCAAAATATGTAACAGATAATGTGAAACAGGAAAAGGTCCAAAGGGGAAGGGGAAGTGGGAGGGGTAGGGGAAAGGCAAGAAGAGAAAGGAATAAATATGAGAAAAGGAAAAAATAGAAACAAAGTCTTTGTAAACAGAAAGGGGTGGAGGGGTTGAAGGAAGGGCAGGGGAATGGGGAAAAAAATAACCAAGATAGAGTATGTAAATAGGTACAAATTCCCCATGACAAAAGTCAGCATACTGTATACCTAAAATGTACCAATAAAATTAATGGAAAAAAACCCAACAATAAAAACAGAGGTTGATGTAAATTACTTGTGGTTAGATCACTGCATCACACATCCATGAATCAAAGCATCTCATCTTATGTCATATATTTGTGCCATTACTGTGTCAGTTAAAAATAAGTAAAAATGTAAAACAATAGGAGATTCTGTACAAACTGCATGACACTATGTAAAAATTGAGGGAAATACTCAGTACATTATGTCACACAGTGCCTGTCCCTGAAGCCACGGGTGACATCAGCCAGGACTGCTACTGCCAGCCCCAGCACACACAGACTACGTTCCAGGCGTGCAGACGGCATGTGCCATGTCTCTCTGCCTCCATGACCTGTGTCACAGGGCACGGTAAGGGCTAAGTCAGGTAGGACACTTACCAGGTAACACAGCGATAGGTCTATCACTGGGTGGGAGGAGTTTTTATAAGGAATTTCCATGGCAAGGCCCTCTTACATAAAACTTCCTCTTTATTCTACCAATTTAGTTCTTACTTTTGATCCAGAACTTCCTACTACCAGAGTTTAAATTTCCTGGGAATTGGTTTTCCAGTGTATTTTGTTACTGACCATGAGTTTAACTCCCCTGTGGTCAGACAGCATGCTCTGATTAATGTCAATCTTCTGAAAGGCACTGTGATTTAGGGCTCAGCATATGGTTAATTTTGATAAATGTTCCATGTATTCTTGGAAAAAATGTGGTCATTTACGGGGTTTAATACTGTTCTATGTAAATTTCAGCTTACATTTTGATCAGATCTATGGTTTTAATGACTTTTCACTTTTTCTTTTATTGAAAAATTATATTGATTCTCCAACTGTGTGAGTTTGCCCTTTTTCCCTTCTGTCCATTCTCTCTATATATCAACTGAAGCTATTTTTTCAAGTGCATACAGATATCAGATTGTGAATTTCAGATTTCCTGATTTGATTCCTTTGTTATGAACTATCTTAATAAACACTGACATTAATAGAGCTGCACACTTTTTTCAGTAGTGTTTGCATAGTTTATTCAACTGTGTCTACTGTCAACAATAATTCGGGTTTCTTTTTAAATGTCTCTGGTCTGAAAACCTTAGTTAAATTACACTTCATTTAATTACTGTCCTCCATTCATGTATACCAACCATTTTATTATTAGTTTTCAATCCTACCTGTAAAGTTTCTTTCTGTTTCTCCACCTCTTTGGTTCTCGTCAGGATTAAAGGTTATCGTTCTTTGGTTACCTTTTGGTTTATACATTCTCTTACTGCTCTTCTGAGGCAATCTGAGAGATCAGACCAGGGGTGGCAAAGCTGTGGCACATGCACCGCAGCAGGAACACAGAGACCCTCTGCCAGCAGGCAAGCCAAGTCACCGGGCATCAACCAGCACCAAGCACTCAGGGTTAACTGCAGTGCTTTCAATAAACAAGTGGGCTTTGGGTTGCAGCCTGGGCACTCGGTGTCTAAAAGGTTCACTATCACTGTACTGTAAGTCAATTATGCAAATTATCACTTTTCCCACTTTTTCAGTAATGCTAACACATTGTAATTTATAGATTGAATTTACCTCCTCCTGCCATTTGGTTTATTGTTATTATACGTTTTTATGTTGTATATAATTCAAGGCCCAGAAGACACTGCATTCTCCTGTTTTGTAAAGTCAGTATTCATTAGTCCTTGCATATTTGTTGTTTCTTCTTGCATTTTCATTTATGAAAACAGGATTATAGTATTTTCATTCTACTTGAAAATTTTCCTTTCTTTTTTTGTAAGGGTGATGTCTGTCGGTGACAAGTTCCCACAGTTTTTGTGACATCTCTATTTAACATTCCTTTTTGAAGGACAGCTCATTGGGTACAGAATTTTAGGCAAGCAGTAATTTTCTTAATTATTTTAAAGGTTTCTTCCTATTGCCTTAGGACTAACATTTTCTGTTGAAAAGTCAAGTGATTAGTTTTGTTGCTCCTATGAAGGCTGTTTTTGTTTTTGTATTTTTATCACTGCTTTGAGTTTCCCAACTCTTTTTTGCTTTGAGGCATCTTGAAGTGGTTTTGTTCTCAGTCCTGCTTAGAGTCCAGAGAACTTCTTGGTTCTACTGTCTAGTGTATTTCATCAGTTTTAGAAAATTCTCAATCATTACCTTTTTGAATATCTCTTTCTCCCCCTCTCCCTCTCTCCTCCTTTCCTGTCCTCTTCCTGTCACTATTCCTCTTACTTCTTCCTTTTCTCCTCTCTAACATGTTTGTACAGTTTAACAAGTCTTAAATGGCTCTAAACTTTTATCTATATTTTATATTGTTTTTGCACGTATGGATAGAGGCCTCAGAATTTGGTGAAAAACTGTGCCCTGCAGAAAAATGCAAATATATACATATACCATACTTTACATTCTCTTCTCAGAGAATTCATAGCATTGCTAAAGTCCATATATAGACCTAAAGGTAAGAAGAAAAGAAAAACATAACCACACCAGTTGATTACCTTTGCATTCAGGTGGTGGGCCACTCCATTCTCCTGTGTCATCTGTTACAGTACAAAAAATCTGCTTTTCTCCAACCATGGCGAAGCCTCTATCACATTCATATGTTACAACCTGTCTGTATTCATAAGTGTCACGTTCGTTTATAATCTGTCCATTTTTGATATGTGGTGGTTCCGGACACAAAATTTCTTAAAGAGAATTACAACATCCTTGAAATAAATAAACTGGTAAGGTATGTTTACAAATAAATAGGATTAAAACCAGTTAAAGATTTTTAAAAAATCAAAATCTACCATTTTTCTCAATGTAGCATTATCAACAAGGGATGCTTACAAATGCCTGTTAAGTAAGGGTGGCATATTTGCAGCTTTGAATGCAAATGCTGTTTGACATGAATGCTAACTTAAAGGTCAATTCACAGACATAAGATTTAGAACATGTACATAAAGCAAAAATTACAATGAGGTTTGTGCATGTTACACACCCTACTGTTGCTAGAAAATAGTAAGTGCCTGGACTTGAACCTCAGCTGTACTCTTCTTCTGAGAGAGAACAGAGCACCCCTCTCATTCCAGGGCGGAAATAATGCCAAGTGAAAGGAGTTGGGAATTCACGGGGCACGCCTGGAAAATAAGTATGCATCATTTTTGGACAGAGCAAAAGATCTTAAACGTCAGGACATTTTCCCTTCTAGGGTGGAATATTTTTAAACACATAATTTATAGAGGCTTTTATTCAAAATGAATCTTTTACTGTGCAGCTAGATTTATGAAACAAACACAAGTAGAGCGGCTCTAGTTTTATTCTAAAAAAAAAAAAAAAGAGTTCTTTTCTGGGTAATTTTCCTAATAAAAAGTTCAGTGTTTTTAAACTCTTTGAAGCCATGGATTTTTTAGGCAGGAAGGCAACACAATCACATATATCCATGAAGTTAAATTACACTGAAGGTACTTTGATACTCTTATGAAGTACTTTAGGCTGTTAAAGCCAGCTCAAGACATCCTGACGGACAGCAAGTTAGTGTGTACAGACATTATATATACCACCTGTTAGTTCAGTCCAAACATTTTCTGAGCACCTAATATATAGACATTATTTTGTATGTAAACAGAAGTGCATAACTGAACAAGGTAGAGTTCTTTTGTTTAAAAACTAGAGGGGAAAGAGATTCAAGGGGATACTTCAATACAGAACAGGGTGGTTACCACAGGCGGCATGGAAAGAGAGAGGGGGAGTGTCTGCCAGCCTGCAAAATCTTCCGGAAGGACTAGGAGAAGCAACCCTAAATGAGGAGAATACAGCCCAGCAAAAAGGGGGCTGAGGGATATTCCAGGTGGCAGTGGCGACATAAGGAACACTGTGGAAGCACAGAGAAGAGTGAAGTACGTGGCAGAGCATAAGCAGCGGGTGTGGGTACCACATACAATCCGAGGGCCAAATGTGAGCTTGGCAAAGCAAGCAGACAATGACTAGCTCTGAACGCCAGACTCGGGAGTCTGGATGTTTTAAGAGATGAGATATACTAAGTGCTTGAAGAAGGAGAGACAGCACACACCGGTGTTTCCGATCCTATGCACAGAACGGCAGTGGACAGGGAGAATGGAGGTGGAGGCCACCGCCATCAGCAGCACCCTGGGACTCGGCCCACCACACCCCACACTTCACAGGCTGTGCCTGGTCCCACTGCGGGCGTCTCTCCCACAGCTGGGGTGTCTGCAGGCCCAGGGGACATGTTCTACCACAGCCTGCCCAAACCCCTTCCTCCATCCTAGAACATTCTCTAGGAGCGGCCCCCAGAATGCCTGTGCCGACCTCCCTCCCAGGAGTCCCTTCCCTGGTCTCTATCATGAGTGGTTTCTACTGCTGGTCTACACACCTACGGTCTGGGTAAGGGTCACTGTGGTCAGGCTGTCCACCTATGTGTGGCAGAAAGACTGCAGTGTGGGAAGGGGGAGGACGGATCTTAAGTCAGGGACTCCCATTTATAGTCTAGCTTGGGCCCTAAAACTGGTAGGGGTGGCCTTGTCTGCAATAGTCCAGCTGAGGGATAACAAACCATGTTAGAAAGAACACAGACAGGGGCAGGTCTGAAAAGTAGACAGAAGAGGTAAATGTGGGGAGCTAAAATAAAGAGGGGTCTGAGCAGAGAGTCACTGTACAGAAGGAACTGACTGCGGGCTAGCAGGTACCAGCAGTCAACCGAAATTGGTTTTGAAAAAGAAAAAAATCAGCAAGGAAATAACCTTGATGGTTAAGGCTTTCTCTTGTCTTTGTTATCAGCTGACTGCACACCTGCCTGCCATGCCGTGTCACTCACCAAATGCTTGATAAGTTACACTAAATCTACTTGTTTCCTGCTTCTAATAACACAAAAAATGAGCTTAGTAATAGTTTTGACAATGGGGTTTTCAGAAGTCGTTTGCAGAAGTACAAGCTAGGTGTGGAGAGAAAGACAGGAGGGATAAAGGCTACATTTTAAAAGGCTGTGGGCCAGGGTATGACTCATTGCTAGAGCACTTGCTTAGGCATGCACATGGGTTCAATCCCCAGCACAGAAAAATAAATACATAAAAATGTTGCGTATTATTTTCTTCTCTCAATCTGTGGGAGGCGCGGCTCCAGCAGACATATATTTGACATGTCCCCACTTATGATATTATTTCTGTGACCTCTCTTCCCTTTGAGAAGTTTCTCAGAAACTGTATTTCTTCTTTACCTTATATCCTTACTTCTCTAAGATAAAATATATCACAGTGTAAAACAGTTCTAGATAATTATGACCCTGAAAAGAGACATGTAAGCAACACTGGGTCTTGGAAAAATGATTGGTTTCAGTTAAGAGGCCTGGGTTAAATGTCTTCTAATGCCACTTGTTTTAGGGTATGGAGTTAAGTCACACAGAAACTGATACATAATGTTTTCTTCCACAAAATTGTGAAGGGAAAATGTCCTAACTTCCCCCACCCATTTGGAGGAGTGGTTAGATTTAAATGAAAACACCGTGCAAACCTAAGCTTGATTTTAATTCTCCTTCTATAGTAAGGGTACTGATACTCTGAGAAGCTTGACGGTTTAATGCCACGGCTAATAAATTAAGAAACATCACTTAAAAAGGACGACTGAATGATCAAAGGCACACACTGAAAGGTGCGGGTACTGCACAGATGCCCTGAATAGTCCTTAATGAGAAGAAGGTAATTTATCACTGATCATTCGGCCCCATAACCCGAGAGTTCAGATTTTTAAAAGACTTACTTGTGCACACTGGAAATGCGTCACTCCAATCAACACCATTTTCTACAGCCATGCAGAAAGTAGAAGCTACACCTTGTAATCTATACCTAGAGCAGTAGGGAGAGAAAAACATTTCCGTTACATACATACATAGTTGCCTCTTCTCAAATTCTTCAGATTATCATCTTAAAATATTTATCACACCAGTAAATGAGGACAAAAATAGTTGTTAAAAGTCCATATGAGATTTAAAGGAATGGGAAAAAAGTTAAGTTTATAAAGGAAAAATCCAAAAGGTAAAAACGTGTAAGATATATAGAACAGCTTTTTATTTGCACAGTGTGTATGTTAGAAAATATAAAAGTGCAGAAAACATTTTTAAATGATAAAGATCATCCACTATTTTATATTAGTTCTAAAAGATCAACAGAGAGTAACAGAATGCATTTAAAGTGTCCAAAGTACTTCCTGGATTTTACAGTAATCACCCAACTACCATCTGAGGGAGGGACAGAGAGAAAATATACTTGGGTTTGAAAATATTAAGAGAGAAAAGTGAACGTTAAGCTTCCAACTGTAAAGCACGAGTAGTAGCACCTGCCTGTAATCCCAGGCCTCGTGGAGGCTAAGGCAGCATGACTGCAAGTTTGAGCCCAGCCTCAGCACTGAATGAAAACTGTCTCAAAAAAGTACTGAAAAATTTAAAAAGGGGTGAGGAAATAGCTCAGTTCAAAGACGTTTAGTTCAATCCCAGTACCATCAAAAAAAAAAAAAAAATCCCAATGTATTTGAGACACTGATCTATGGAATGGGGGAGTTTCTTTTCCTACTGGAGACCTGTACAAGACCTTAGGTTAGAATGCTATTTTCATACTAAGAAGAAATGTACTTAGGCCACAATATCTCATAACAGTTTGCTTACACGTAGAAAAACTCAAATGCAAATTCATTACTTATGTAGCAAAGACTGGTTTTATGTTTAACACTTGAAGGACTGTTATTTTTGCAAGTATCATCAGCAAATCAGATTTTCTGGTTTACTAATCACATTTAAAGTTTTATGTTGAATCACAGATGTACTGAAATCTATGATTTTAGAGAATTTGGTGGTATCAAAGCTTCCTTTCTTGACCCATTTTACTAACTTTAGCTTTACTAAAGAGGTTGACAAAGGATCTTTGAGGAATGGGGTTGTTCAGTTGCTGAAAGCCTGTGAACATTGCCCTTCAGTAGTTTCTATCTCAAATCCTAATTTGATTCTGCATTTGTATAAAACTTACCCTACGTCACATGAGAAGAAGATTTGAGAACCCATTAGTATGTCAGTTGCCACATTGATGTGACCATTTTCTATTTCTCTGGGAGTAGGACATGATTTTTCTAAAAGAGAATGCAAAGTATTTTTCATTAAATCAGGCATGTACAAGAAAAGGTTAACTTGAAGTGGTGGATATGTTCATTAGATTGACTGTGTGAATCACTTCACGTAAATGTATATTAAGGCATCACGTTGTATACCTTGACTATATGCACATTTTAATGTGTGTGTGTGTGTGTGTGTGTGTGTGTGTGCACGCACACACGCGGTGTTGGGAACTGAACTCAGACCTTTGTGTGCATGAGGCAAGCAGTCTGCCACCGAACTATCACCTCTGGCCCAATACAGTTTTACTTAATTACACCTTAATAAGCCTGGGAAACGTTTTTTCCAAAAATTACCATGCCAATCAATGCAAATTCATTATCTGAACCACTGACATTTCTAATCTTTAGACCTCTTTAGCTCTGTCTTCATTTTGCGATATTTCAAAAAAGCCCATACTTAAAATAGCCATTTTAGGTAATCTCAAACTAATAAATGTGAAATTTGTCAGTAAGTATTCTTATCGCATAAATACTTAGTGCGTCTAATTTAAACTAAAATGACTCATCATTCTTTTAAGAATCACCTAGGGGCTGATGATGTAGTTCAGTAGCACCTGCCTACCACACACAAAGGCCTGAGTTTGATCCCCCAGCAACAGAAAAAAAATCATACATAAATAATAATAGGTACATGTAGAGTTCCACCATGAACAAAGGAATAGATCATTTTTCCCTCAAATACCAGACACTTTTAAAAACTGTACTCACTTTCACAAAATTCATCAGGTGCGGTCCAGGTTAGGTTTTCAAGACAAGTTGACTTTCCCACTAGAGGGTATAGTCTTCTAAAACCCGGCCGGCACTCATACTCGACAACGGAACCAGGTGGTAAATAATTCATCTTGATGTAAATCTCCTTGAGGGCTGCATAAATCAACCTGGGCGGAACATCACAGCTACCTAAAAATATCAACAGCAGCAAAAACGAAAGTGAAAAGTTAGAGCCATTTCACACAGGTTTCAAATATTCCATACTTAGGGTAGTTTCCGCCGATTCCATTTGTTCAGAGCAGGCATTGCCTCATTTTTCTCTTTCCTTATACACAGCCATGTGGCACATAAGGACGTTTCTGTCAGTGATGGACACATATTCCATGGTGGTCCCAGAGGCTGTGACAGAGCTGAGGGACTCCCACTGCCTGGTGACACTAGAAGCCATGGTGACACCACAGTGTGACGATTACTCACATGTGTAGGGGCGGCTGGTGGAAATGAATATCCCGCGTGGCCAGTGTAAGAAAATACAGCATATACAATTGGGTATGGTTCATAATACTTGATAGCGATAATATGCAACTATGTTACTGGTTCATTCATTCTCTATTCTATACTTCTTGTTATCTTAGAGCATACTTCTTTCACTTATTAAAAAGTAGGCCAACAGTGCCACCACTCCAGGAGGCTCTCCAGAGAAGGCACTGTAATCATGGAAGACAGAAGCTCCTCGCTTGGGCCTGGCTCACAGGACAAGATCAGAGTGGAAAACAGTAACACTGAAGAGCTCAACTCCAGACGGGCCTAGACGCTAGGCTAATGTGATTATTTGTCTCAGTTTTCAACAAAAAGTTTAAAAAGTAAGAGAAATTAAAATTCTTTTCAGTAGAAAAAACCACAGTGTTGGAATGTAAAGAAAAAGAATATTTTTGTACAGGTATTCAATGTGTTTAAGCTAAGTGTTATTATTACGCTGGAGTAGGAAAGTAAAAAAAGAAAGAAATTAAATTGGGCCTGGTGGCCTGCAGTCCCAGCTACCTAGGAGCTGAGGTAGGAGGATTGCCTGGATTCAGGACTCCAAGGCCAACCTGGGCAACCTAGTGAGGTCTGGTTTCAAAAACAACCCTCCAAAGCCTAAAAGAATAAAACAGCATAGTGAATTAAACCTTACAAAGTTACAGTAGGCCAGAGTTAACTTATTATTGGAGAAAGAAATTTTAATAAATTTAGTGCAGCCTCAGTGTGCAGTGTTCAAAAAGTCCAGAATAGTGCCCCGTGAGCTGTGGGCCTTCGCACGCCCCTCCTGCTCACTCACGGACAGGAGAGCAACTTCCGGTCCCGCAGCTTCCGTTCAAGGGAAGAGCCCCGTACGAGTATGTTATTTTTTGTTTTTCACACCCCATTTTTACCGCACATTTTTGACCCTTACATACACAAGTGCCACTGTGTGCCGACCGCTGAGTGTTCAGTACCGCGGCTGCTGTGCAGGTTGGCAGCGGAGAGCAGCGGGGGCCCCAGCCCACAGCGCAGCTTCGTAGGAGGCTGGCCCACGGTCAGCTCGCACAGGGTTCAGGTAAGTACCAGATGCCTAAAACCGCACTCCTCAGAACTTACCCCCAGCATGATGCAATGCACGACCGTATCTCAAATATGGGACTAAGCAATACATTTGTTAGAAAGTATAGAGAACTTTTCAAAACGCCATCAAAGCGTTATGTTCGCTGAGTTCTACTTTACGGAATGAAATGTAAGACAACATCACCTAGGCATGTGCCTCAGGTTAATGGCAAATATATTCCTACACAACCCACTCCCTAGGCAGTATCAGTATTTTCTCTGCTAGTCTGCTCGGCAGGTACAGCTAGGAAGAAAAACTGCTAATGAAGAAGCAGGACCTGCCCTGGGAAGCGCACCTTCAATTAGCTGGCGAGTGCGCTGCCAGCAGGGTACACCCTGGGGCTTTAATGATGCGAGAAAACTATCAATTACCGGTCACTCCAGAGGTCTAAAAATAACCTTACCACGACACTTCCCGGTCCCACAACTTTTCTAAAAGGAAAGGAAGCACTTACGATTACAGAATTGCTTTATGTCTGTCCACTTGTTGTTGGAAAGGCAGACCACGGCGTTTGGCAAGTTTGGGACTTTGACAAAGCCTGGGTCACATCTGTACTCCACCTTGGTGTCCTTAGGAAAACTGGTGCTTCCTCCGGAAACCGGCTTGGCGAGAGGGACCACCGGGAGAGGGCCGCAGTCACCTAGGGAGGAAAGGGCAGACGTGTCCCCAAGACTTCATGGGAAGCCGCTCCCGGAGCCTCTCCCTCTGCTCAGCGCTGAACTGGCGTCCAAAACCGTGTCCTCCACTGAGGCAACACTCCAGTCAGTGGACTGCGAGCGAGCAGCTCCCGAGCGCGGTGCAGATGGCACCCGGCGTTCAGCTGGCTCCGCTGCTGGGCACAAGGTGGGATGAGGGGGGCGCGGCCGGGCGGCCGGCTGAGCAGGCACGGGGGTGTGCGTGTGCACGGGTGCGCGCGCGTGTACAGCTGTGCACGGGTGTGTGCGTGAGTGCCCGCGCGCTCTTCGCCCCCCAAAACGCAGCGCCGTGGGGTTCCCTCCGGCCCTCCCGGAGCGGCTCTCGGCCCGGGTCCCCGCCCCACCCCGCGCAGCCCCAGGACCCGGCCGGGGTCCGCGGCGCCCCGGGGGAGGTCGGACCGCGGCGCCCGCTGCCCCTCCGCGTCCCCAGCCCGGCTGCTCCCGCCCCCGGCGCCGCCCCTCTCACCTCGCACCCCGGGGGCGCGCGGCAGGAGCAGCAGCGGCAGCGCCCCGAGGAGCAGGAGCAGGCGCGCGGCCGCGGGGCCGCGGGGCCGCGCGGGGCTCATGGCGCGGGGACGAGAACGGGGACGAGGACGGGCGCGACTCCAAGGCGGAGCCGGGTCTGCGCGGGCCGGCGGCTCAAGCAATTTAAGGCGGCGGGGGCGGGGCGGGGCGGGGGCGGGGCTTGCGTCACAGGGCAGGGCAGGGCGGGGCGGGGCCTGCGTCACGGGGCGGGGAGACGCACTCGGCCACCGCCCCGGCTCCCTTTCCTGGGCCGGGCGGTGCGGTAGACCCTGACCTGCGGGCCTCGGAGGGGAAGCCCTGCGCCCTGGTGCCCGGCCCGGAGCCCACGCGGGACTGGGAAGGCGCCGAGCCTCCCTAGGAGCTGCCGGGGGGAGGCGACCCCAGAACAGCGTCCCGGAGAGCCGCCGGCGGGGTGTGGGGCCGGGTCCCCCAGCAGCGAGGGGCCCCAAAGCCGACCGGAGCGCTTGGGACGTTAAGCGCCCTTCTTCCGGTCTGTGAGCTTCGGCGGCGGCGCCGGCCCTTCCTTTAGCCCTCTCGGGACCGTTACGTGAACCCGCACTGCCTTCTTCCCTTCCGGGACCCCTGCACAGGCCCCGCGCCCGCCCCGACTCGGAACCGAGGGGAAAGAAAGGCGCGGCGGCAGGAAAACGGGAGAGGTCTAGGCCGGCCGGGGCTGCTGGAGGACTCAGCCCAGCTCTGGAGTGGACAAGTGCAGGCCGCGGCTTTTCATCCAGATAAAACAGTGAGCTCAGCAGAGTCCGAAGCTTATCTCTGTTACCCAGCTTAGCCACACGGAAGCTCTAAGAATTCACCTTCCAAAATACTTCGTTTTTGATTAAAATATATATAGATGCTTTATAACTGCCCAAATAAGTACAGTGCTGTAAAGGGAAAAGAAAAAAGAAATGCATGATGCATTTACTCAGTTTAGAAAGGAGATCTATGCAAAAACCGAAATATTATTTAAAAAAATCAAATCTGCAAATTTGTGGGGGTTTTTTTGAGGCAGGGTCTCCCTTTGTAGTTCAGGCTGGCCCTGAACTCACGATGTAGCCTAGGCTGGCCTCGAACTCACAGCGATCCTCCTGCCACAGCCTTCCCAGTGCTGGGATCACAAGCATGCACCACCACGCCCGGCAAATCTGCAAATTTATAACATGCTATTTTAGCCAGCGGCCCCCACTCATTGTGTTCCAGTCCCTTCGTGCACGTGCCATGTCTCCCTGAAGTGGAGATGCCTCCCCACATTTTGCAGATGAGGAATCAGCCCAAGAGGCTTTCTTTTATTTAACCAAAATCGGTGCAGTTAACAAATGCGCAGGCCACCACCCAAACCTAGTTTGACTCGGAAGCCCAGACTTCTCCCCTGTCATGCTACATTTTGCTGTGTTGGCGTCAGTCAACAGATTTCTCCTGTGTGGAGGAGACTGAGGTGTTTGGGGTGGTGATTTGGAAACCCAGGCGCTTCTACTTTGAGCGGAAGTTCCCAGTCTTCATACTTGAGATCCTGAAACCCAGCCTAGTGTCCCCATCTTATATTGATGAAAAAGTTTAGGGCTAAAATATCTATGGAGCTCTCCGGTTCCAAAGTGATAAACATAGGCCCCAAGGTAAAAATAGAAAACATGATGTTGGCGGAGCAAAATCGTCTCTCAACCTCTTCCCAATAACTAAATCAAGACTAATCAAGGGGAGCACACGGAAGGGGTCAATATTTGTGCTCAAGAGTCCATAATTCAGTAGGGAGGTTTTATGTAATAATCGCTAGGAAAATGCCCTAGCGGAGGGGGAGGGCTGGGGCTTGGAGAGGAGCTCTGCCTGCTGGTTGGGCCATAGCGATAAATGTTTGAGGAGATAAGGCAAAGAGCACAGGGAGATAAGGAAGCCGACACTGGAAGACAAGATGAGGCCCAGCTGACTATACAATATCAGGGTGACTAAGGTTAGGGAACAGAAATAGCTTTAATTTCAGTGGGGATGTATATATACTGGGGATTGAAACCAGGGCCTTTGCACTAAACTGCCCTAGACCTTTCTTTCTTCCCTTTATGGTTTTTTGAGAGAATCTCGATAGATAGTCCAGGCTGGCCTTGAACTCTCTATGTAGCCCATGATGTCCTTGAACTCAGAATCATCCTGCGTCAGCCTCCTGAGTGCTGGAATTACAGGCATTCACCACCATGCCTGGCCATAACCTTTCTTTTTTTAAATGGGTCTCGCTAAGTTGCAAAATTGCCCAGGCTTAGCCTATTGAAGATGTGTGCCATTCTCTAATTTTAATTCCTAAAACAGTAAGGCTTTGGGGGGGGGGTGCCTGATTGGTAAAGGGTTTGGCTCACGTGCAAGGCCCTGGGTTTGAGCCCCAGCACCACTAAACAAATCGATATTGAGGGAACAGTCGCGTTATTGCTAAGCACAAAGGAATCTCCGGCACAGTCGTCACAGACCTTTGGATTTTCATTCCTCCTTTGAACCAAGAAGTTTCCAAAGAGCCACCTTAGATAAGAAGCAGAATTTGGTGCCTTTGGTGACTAATAGGAGAGGAAGCCAAGACAAGCTTGAGATGACTCCAGAGTCTGAAGTCTGTGAGGTGAGCTTTCTCTTCAAAAGAACTGTCCAAGTTGGAAGGTAACTTAGGGGAGAAATAACTCTTTGGGTTCGCGTGGGCTGAGTGTGGAAGGTCTGGGCAGCACGTCTGCGTGGAGAAGTACAGCAGGAAGGTGGAGCGAGATCTGGCAGACATGCGAGTGGTGAAGGAGAGGAGAGAGGGCACAGAAACACAAATACCAAGGGGGAGCCCTGGGGAATCCCACCTCTGAGGGTATGAAGGGTCAAGGAGAAGAAGGCAGTAAAAGGAGAGAGGTTAATGCAACTTCCTGGGAGCTAAGAATGCGAAGCTCTGAGCCAAATACCTTTCCTTCTCATTGTTGGTGAGGCTGCTGGTACTGAGGGCAGTTACCCAGCCCCAAGCCACACGATCTGGGCGGGCCTGAGCTGGGGCCCCCAGGTGTCCCTCTCTTCTGGGAAATCTCTCTGCTCTGCTGTCACACCCACACCTCCCTCCCTGTGACCAACCCGCGGTGTCTGCCAGCTCCTCAGCTCTAAGCAACCTTCTGTTTCATATTTGCATTCATAACTCAGCCTGGCATTATTCTTCCTTGTCTTAAAGTGGACAAGGAACACAGAACTTTATATTGAGGTGTTTGTGTCATGTAGCTGCAAATACAAGCAGTTCCGTGCAGAATAAGTGCACTTTCAAAAAAAAAAATGAAAACACACACACAGACCCCTATTTCTTGTTAAAGGAATGTTATTTACCAAGAACTCTGTAATCAAGATATCACTGTACTACAGCAGAGATTGCTTATTAACCACAGGTTTAACGCTATTTAGAAAAAGTGGCCTAATACCGTGTCACACCTGTCAGGATAGCGTCTCACCTTGGCCGGCTTCCCCTGAGCTCCCCAGCCTTGTGGAAGTATAATGTTGGGCCCCTGTAAGCAGGCATTTCTTTGCCAAGCTCTGATTTTCTGAGACTGCACTGAATTCTTGTTGCCAAACTAGAGCAAGAGTAAAGAGTAAGAAAGTGTGTGTGTGCATATGTGTGTGTTAGGAGACAAAGCAGCCCAGGGACTGAGTGGGCAGGTTTGGGATTCAGATAGACCTTGGCTCTGTACTGATACCATTGCTTCCTTGCCTTCAGATGGCATAGGACTGCTCTGTGATACAGAGCCACCATTTATAAAATAGATGTGATCATATTACCTTCCGTGTAGGGTTTTTGTAAAGAATATAGGAAATTATGTAAACCATTTTATAGTTTGCTTGGCTTACAGTAAGTACTCAATAAATATTATCAATAATATCAATGGCTGGTACGAGTGAACACTTCATATACCATGATTCTTTTATTCACTTTTCACATAATCTAATCTACAAAACAGGACATGTCATGATACAGACTCTGAAAAATCTATTAAACAACTATAACATTTTTTAAGATGATGCTCACAGTGTTGAGATAATTCAGTTGTTCTCTTTGTGCTGTCCCACCCAGCAGAATTTGTTTTCTGGCAAAGATTAGGTCATTTACTAAAAGATTCAAAATTGTTTAGACATTGGCCTCTTGCCTTACCTCCACTGTGGTCCCATCTGCAGGATATTTTCCTTGATTTATAATCTTGGAAATTAAGAAACAGATTTACACTTTGAGCTTATTAAAACTCAAGGGCAAAGGACCTGTGATTGGAACGAAGCATAGAGATGCCAAAGGTAAGATTTGAACTCAGTTCTGGGGAACTTTAAAGTTATGCTTCTGTTATTGTATATTTCCTGGTAGGTAATTAAAGCTAAATGTTTCCTTGGCATTTCTCAGAAGTATTCTTTAGTGGCTATTTTCTTAGCACTTTTCTTTCAGTTGCCAAATAAAAGCCACTTAACCTAGGAGATGATCCAGTTCCCTAGTGGCATGGGCAGGAATGTTTTCTCTTAAGCCCAGATGGTCTGCTTGCGCTGAGGAAAGCAGTTTACTACAAACCGTAATTGCAGTCCCTGTTGGCAACACTGCGCTCTCCTCAGGCCCGTACCCGACACCACCCATACTAACACTATAGTTCTGTCTCTAATGCCACTTCCTTCTGTTTTGAAAGCATCTAGTCTCTTCTTGTCACCTAGTTCGTTTTGTCCAAAGGTCTAAATTAACTGTGTGTGTGTGCACATCTGTATGTGTGTGAGTGCAAAACAAACACTTTGCTAAACATTTCATTAACTTCTTATAAATAAATACATGCCACGTGACCCAACAAAGGCATTTCTAAGTCTAGACCCAGGAAAAATAAAAATAAGTCTGCCAAAGACTTGCTTATAAATGTTTGTAGGAGCTTTAGTTGTGACAGCCACAAGCAGGAGCTAATCCATCAGCAGCTGAATGGACAGTTTCTCGAAGGAACAGTCTGGTGATAGGATAGCACGGACAAATCTCACAAACACACTGAACACAGGGAACCAGACACACGTGCGATATATACCATAACTCCATTTATAGCACATTCTAGGGCATGCAAAATGAACTTACGGTGACCTAAATTACATTAGTGACTTCCTGGAGTGGGGAGCACAAAGAAGTAGCAGAAATGACTGCAAAAGGGCAAAAGGAAATTGGGGAGGGGGCAGCAAAAATGTTCTGCATATTGACGGGCAGGGATAAGAGGGTGTATACGTTCCTCATCCACAGAGTCAACCATCTGTGGACATAGTCAGTCTGAATAGATACAGACTTTTCTTGTCACTAGTCCCTAAACAATACAGTTTAACAACTATTTCCGTAGCATTTACATTATATTAGTTATTATAAGCGATCTGGAGATGATTTGAAGTATAGGAAAGGACAGGCATAGATTTTATGCATATACCATGCCATTTTATATAAGGGACCTGAGCATCTACAGGTTTTATTATCCACAAGGGCCCCAGAGCCAATCCTCATGGATATGGAGGGATGACTGTACTTCAAATGTCTCTGTTTGTTTCATGTAAATTAAACCTCAGTGAAGTTGATGAAAAATCATGAATTGAGAGCCAAGGTTTCAGTTGTGGAGTCGGTGGGCTTTGGCAACAGAAAATCGACTGGGTCGTTCAGTCCAGGGCAGCACAGCCAGGCGTTCCTTTTTCTGTCTGCCTTTTAGCTTAGTCGATCAGTGGTAAGGAGCACTGCACTTGTGCGGGGGTTTGGATGTGATTTCACACCCTTCCCCACGGTGCCTATGATGGAGGCTCAGTTTCAGGGAGGCAACCAGGTGGTGCCCTACAGCCCCTAAGCGGTGAGGACTAGCAGGAGGGTCAGGACACTGGGGTCTTGCTCTTGAAGCCGTCCACGAGACTCCCTTGGGTTCTTTGTTATAAAACAAGCCAGCCCGGCCCCACCCAGCTCTCTCTGCTCTGGGATAGAGATGTAGTCACTTGTAGACTCCTGTACATGCTCCTGCTACTGGTGCTTGCACCAAGAGGGGATTCAGCCAGGGCTGCCTTTCCTAGGCATGCACCATGCCGTTCGTACTGTCTCTCAAACAGCCAAACAAACCTCCTTTTCTTCTTAAGTAGCCTGTGTCAGGTATTTTGTTACAGTGATTCAAAGCTGATAAATACAATTTGCACATGAAATAATCTCAATTTATAAGGAAGATTAGTGGATTTTATTTATTTCTCCCAAACTGAGTTACAGACACACACACACATGCACACATGCACGCATGCACACTCACACTTATGAGAAAATTGGCAAAATTGTACAAACAATTGTAAGCACATAGGATCAAGTATTTGGATAGGATAATCTCGGTGGGTTACTGTGTTCTGGGGGATACAGTGTCAGATACAGTGCTCACCAATTACCAGAACATCGACAGGCTTTGAGTTCCCACTAAACGGAAACAAAGAGATTCCATTACCCATATCGCTTCCACCCCAGCCTGCCCGCCCTGCTCCAGGAGAAGAGTGGCTGACAGATTCTCAGAATTCCAGATGAGCCCAAAGCTGTCATGTGGATGACCTCTACCCTGCTCAATGAATCCCAGCGGAATATTGTGCCAGGAGAAGGTGGCAGACAGAAGTGACCAAGAGTGCCATCCACTTAGCTGTTGTCTGCGGACTTGGTTGTCTCTGGAGCGTTGTAGCGGAACCCAGCCTGTGTTTGCTGCTGTAAATGAACCACAGCCGGGGTAATTAGTAGAGAATACAGATTTGTTCATCATACTGGCTCTGGAGGCAGTGTGTGTGTGCGTGTGTTACTGGCTATTGAACCCAAGGCTTTCAAATGAGCTACATCCCCACCCCTTTTTATTTTTAATTCTAAGACAGCATCTCAGTAAGTTGTCCAGCTTGGGATCCTTCTGTCTCAGCCTGCCCGAGTACTTGGATTACAGACATGTACCACCATGCCTGGATTATAAGGATTATCTTTAATATTTCTTTAGGTCTTCCCTAGCAATTAATAGAAAATATTTTCCTAGAAAACATTGAGTAAAAGTTTATGTCTTTGTTGATTGCTTTGTTTATGACATTACCTTTATATCACAAACTGGAAAATCTTGGGGAATTTTTTAATACTGTGATGTATCAAGACTATTTAATGTACTGTACATACTTTATTCTACTAAACACAAGAATTCTTATCATACGTGATTTTTAACTTTGAGTTTAGGGTTTATGTGTGTTCTGAGCACATAGGCCATTAAAAAACCTGGAATGGTGGTCCGCCCCTGTAATTCCAGCACTCTGGGAGGCTGAGGCAGGAGGATTAAAAGTTTGAGCCCAGCCTGGGCAACTTAGTGACTTAGTGAGATCCTGTCACAAAACAAAGAATAAGAAAAGGCTGGGGCTGTAGCTCAGTGTGAAGGCCCTGGATTCAATCACCAGTACCACAATAAATAAAAAATAAAATGAAAACCAAATAATCTTCTAAGGATATAAAACAACAGTGGTTCCCTGACCCAGCATCCCTCCTAAAAGTTAGAAATATTCAGTATTTACTGGGGACCGGCCAGGCCCCACAGCTGCCTGCTTGAGGGGTACTTCAAAGGATAAAAGACACAATTTTGTAGGTAAACTCGGGCCGGGGGGGTCAGTGCCTCAGTCAGGCAAAGACAACAGCTCCCCAAGGCTGCCACTATTTATTGAGTACACACAGGTGGGTGGTGGGTGTCTGCGGCAGGAAAAGAACAGCAAAGCATTCTTGTAATAATGGAGCGTAAGTTAATAGGGAACCTGCGGCTTCCCGCAAAGTAGACTTTAACCCCCACTGCGTTGTTCAGAAGAGTCAGGTCCTCAGTCCAGGTTATCTTGCCCTGTGAGCATCCTGCCTGGTGACAGGGAGGAAGGGCTCAGCATCCGGCCCCAGGCAGTGTGCACGGGCCTCCAGCTCCCCCGGCAACAATGGCAGACTGTGGGCACAGAGAAGTATTTTAGAAATACACCTTAATGCCTTTATTATTCGTGTCTTACTGTTTACCCATTTTAGATATTATGGCTATATTACAATCTATAAATTCATGTTTGGTGTTTATGAGTACTATGTAAATACTGTTAACAAAGTAGCACATAATAAGTTATTAAGTTTGCTTTTTGTAAGAATTATTCTTATATTTCTTTCAGTTGATAATTGCCTCATCCTACTGTTTGTTTAGTTTTCCTAGGGACTTTTCACAGAACCACATTTCCTTAAAGCATGGTCAAAGACACCAACAAGCTCCATTTCTTTTCTCCTCCTCCCCTCCCCTCTCCTGCTCCCCCAGCTTCTTCTTAGTACTCCAGCTTCTCCTATTCATTGTCTTCCCCTAATCTGGAATTATGTCATTTGGGGGCTTACTTTCACCATTACCCTAAGAATTTCCTTTCCTCCTCTGAGGCTGCTGAATTCCCTGTTCTTGGACCCTCCTCTTCCTGTTTGGGTTTATTTTGATGGCAGATGCCCTCCATTAGCTCCCAGAAAACAAGAGGGCAGTAATGGGGTGAGCTTTTCCTTTCCAGTTTTTTTTTTTTAGTGTTTAAAACAATCTTTATTCTACCCAGAAACTTGATTTAAGTTTGTGAAATCAAAGTTGAAATCTTTCCCTTTAGAATTCTGCTGGCATTTCTTTAGTGTTGTCTATTTTCTGAATAACTAATTTTCAGAATTTGGAGATTTTTCTTCCAAATTCTTTTTTTTTTTTTGGTACCAGGGATCGAACTTGGGACCTTGTGCTTGTGAGGCAGGCACTGGAACCACTGAACTAAATCCCAGCCCTCTTCCACATTCTTTGTGTTTGATCCACTTTTATTCCCAGAAGATTGTAATTTTTCCTCTTTAGCCTTGGAACTCTGAAATTTTATTGCAATGTGCCTGTGTTAGTCCTTTTTTATGCACTGTGCTGGACCATTCAATCTAGATATTCATGTCATCCAGTTTGGGGAAGTAGCCGCCTATTATTCTATTAATAATTGTTTTCTTGTTTCCTTTTTAGTCTTACTACTCAGTCTATTAGTCCTGAACTGCCTACTGGTGTCTCAACTTTGTCTTCTCTCTTTTTTTTTTTTTTTGGTACCGGGGATCGAACTCGGGTCCTTGTGCTTGCGCAGCAGGCAGCAAAACCACTGAGCTAAATCCCCTGCCCTCTTCTCTATTTTTTATCTTCGTCATTTTGATTTTTTTAAAAAAATCCCTTGACTATATCATACAGTACTACTGAAATTTTCTTCATGACTATGTATAGTCTTAATTTCTATAAGCTCTACTCTTTGAATATTCTCTTTTCTTACTAGCACCTTTCCCAGCCCTCTTTCCAATATAATACATATTATAATATATATAGTCTCATTCCGTATATATACCTTTATATCTAATTCTGTTCATTGTACCGGGTTTGTCTTAGTGATGAGATGCTTTCTTCTGTTTGCACCATCTGTTTCCTGAGTTTCTCCTAGTCTGCATTTGTTAACTTGGGCTTCCGTTTTTCATGTCGGGGCCTCCCCAATCATCTCCTGGCCCATGACTTTACTATTCAGGAGTGAGGCTCTAAAAGCTGTTTGCAAGTTGTGTGCGTGTGGGAGAAACTAACTGTAGGGTTTGGGGTCGGAAACTTGACCACACCAGAAGTAACATGCTCTGGCTGAAAGCATTTCCTCCTAGACTTACTCGATTTTCTAGAAAGAAATCTATGAAGGTCTTGCCTAGAATGGAATAGAAAGCTATATGCCTGGCTGCCCACTTTCTTAATGGAGAGAGGGAATCAAGGGTCTCACTCTTCAGTATTTGCTCTTCCCACTATTTTTTCCACTCTGGTATCTTAGAGCTGGGAACTACTTTGGTCTGATTTTCCCACTGAATGCCCTCTGCCTCTCTCCTGGCCGTAGAGGAGAGGTGCCTAGATGCTCTGCACAGAAGAAAGCCCTTTGGACCTGTGCACTTGACAGACTTCCAACAGACCCTCTATGTTCAGTTCAATCCCGCACCCTCATCCTCAGAGCTTCTTGGTAACTCCAATTCCCTAACCCTTCAGACGTTCTGCACCTTAAACAGACTGGCTTCAGGCAACGTGCTTTTAGTTTTCTACCCTTTGCTGCAGCAGTAACCTCTGCGGTTGTCATTCTCTGAAGTTTCCTGCCTTTAAAAAATTCCTTTGCTGTAATTTTACTAGAGTGCATTTTTGAAAAGAGTAGAAATAGATGTGAATTTTCATTTCATTTCATCATTTTAAACCACACACACACACACACACACATACAGTGCTCCATATTGTTACCTAAAGGGCAGAAATTCCTTTTGTAAACCAGCATTTATTTAGCCTCTGGTGGCCAGGAACTTTGTAAAAACTGGATATATTAATGAAAAATAGAAAGCAGAGGTATAAGTTAAAAATACCCAGCAAATAAGGCAAACTGTGGGTCAGCTTTTTCCCTTTGAAAGGCCCGAAGAGTGAGCTTTTCTTATCCAAAACTGCCATCTAAAATGCGGTAAAGTGCACCACTTGTCCTCTGAAAGTCAGCTCGCTTGGGAGTTAGACAAGAAGATCACCAGGCTCCGCTCTCATTTCTTAATAACATCCCTTGACAAAATGCTCATTCAAGGTCCAGGTTCTGATGGACAAGCAGTACTTCTGATAGTAGAGAGAACTTGTTTTTAAACGCTAATTTAGGAACTGTTTATCATGGCCCTACTTTGTACCATGAGCCAAGACCACTGATACTACTGCTTCCCTTACATTAAGCTCTGGGTCATGTCAACCCCTAGGTGACCTTCCTTCCTCTCTAAAGCAGTTGTTCCAGAAGCAGGGTCATGGATTGTGGGCGCCCAACCCGTGCACGAAGCACTAATGTATCAGCTTCTAGTTGAAGTTGTGTCCGACGAAGACAGTTTTCACCACTCAAATGTACAGCTGGACTCTTACTTTTTCAAAAGGAGTTCCAATGATAACTTTGCTGAGATGCTATTAGACATAGTTAACAGACAAATGAGATTATTTGAGAGATGTCAGTAGATTTAACTAGGAGCTGAAAGATGTAGCTGTTTATCCCTCATAGACTCACACCAGAATGCTAGACCTTCCACAGTTCTGAGTGATGCACTTGGAAATCAATTTAGCTTTTATTTCTTCATTCCAAACTCAAATCTACTGATCATTTCCAATGTATGTGATTTTCTTGGAAGTCCTACCAATTACAGATTATATCTTTTAGCTCAACAACATTTGCCTTGAAGAAAATCTGAATACTGAAGGCATTTCTGTGTTTCTAAGTGAAGCTTTCTCTTTGCGGGGCTCCACACCCCCAGTGGACTTTCAGGGTGAGCAGACACACAAGGGTCAGACTGGTAGCCGTCAGGCTGGAGCCAGAACATGTGTGTGCAGCCGTGGCCTGAGCCCCAGCCCCTTCCCTCCGGCGCCATGTCGTCTCCCATTTTCCTTACTCCAGGACGTTTTCCCAGCCATTGTGTCACCTGCATCCTCAGCTTTTTCTTTCCATTGGACCTTTCATGCAGATCTTTCCCTGGTCTTCAGAGAAAACAAAAGTCCTCTTCTGGCCCACTTCTACCTTCGGTCACTGCCCCGTTTTCTTATTTTCCTTAGAATTCTTCAGAAGGCTCCTATAAATGTGTTGGGTCTATGTTTCCTGCTACTTCCTGAACTGCTCCAGTCAGGCTTTTGCCCCATTGCTCCACAGGACTGTTCCGATTGAGGTTAGTAATGAGTCTGCACTGACAAGGGCTCGTCTCTCTGATTGGCAGCGCTGTCCGTCGTCACTGATCACTCCTTTATCCTTAAAGCATGTTCTTCTCATGAGCACTGCATCTTCCTGATTTTTCTCCTGTTTTACTGATTGTGTCTTCTCAGTTGGCTTTGCCAGTTCCTCTATGTCTCCCCAAATTCTAATTAAAGTGTTCTAGAGCCCATTCCTTTGACCTGTTCCCTTCTTTCATTCACTTCCCCGATACCATCCAGCCTTATGCATTAAGTTCTGTGATACCCCAGGTTGTACACTCAGCCTGGATCACTCTCCTGAGTTCAAAACATAGTTTAGAATCTCCTACTTGGCAACTCCCCAGGAGAATTAGTGGACATTTCAAACCTAATGTAAAAAAAAAAGAGCACTTATCTTTCACCACTCCCTCCCACATCAGTTTTCCTCATCTTGATTAGTGGTCGTTGCATTCTTAATTCAGTTCAGGCCAAAATCCTACCAGTCATGCCTGGTGTCTCACTTTCTCTTGTGTCCTACCTGGAATCCGTTAGCAAACACGAATGACCCTACCTTTGAGACACAGCCGAAATCTGACCCTGTCTCTCCCCTCCACCTCTCCAGTCCCATCTCAAGCAGCTTCCGGGGTGTCTGCAGTGGGAGCTTCCTCTTGGGTCTCCCATGCCTGCCCTGTTCTGTGTGCCTCGCCACAGCCAGCACGGGTTGTGGCTCAGCTGAGATGGTCGCAGTGGCTTCCCCAGGACACAAGCTCAGACCTCAACCTTTCATTTTCCAAGTCCTATAAATTCTGTTTTCTAAACATCCCTTTCTCTTTTTGTTTTTCAGCACCAGCTTTTTATTTTTTGGTCTTTTGTAATATGTAATCTCCATGTAATCTGGCCTAGAATACCTCCTACCCTTACCCAATTTAATTCCTGATTCATGTGACCATCCAAAAAGATTTATTTTAAATCCCACATTACTTTGACTTCTTTCGAAACCCCTTTTCATAGCCTCTGAGTCCTTCGGAATCTGCTTCCCGGCCTTCTTCCCTCCATGTGCCCGGTGCTAACTCCTGGCTATGTTCTTTCCACTCTCCTGTATTCTACACTGTCTTCACCTCAACCACCTTACCCTTTCCCTAAGATGCCTTTCCTGTACATAGCTGCCTAAATGTCCTTGTTTCAGGGTGAGATTACCTCGTCTGTCTCACGAAGCCTGTCATGACCTTCCTACATACACTGTATAACACAGCATTTAACAATGGCCTGTAACTGTTTCCTTATGCCACCCAGACCATGGCCTCTCAAGAACAAAGAGTAGGGCTTAATCATCTTCGTATCTCTAGCAACTAATGTAGTGTATGACATAAGACAAACTCAATAAACCTAGGAATGATAAGCTGCTAAGGAGAGCTTTGGTTTAGTTTTATTTCCTGTCATTGTCAATCTCTGTCTCCGTGTACACAAAAGCCAAAATCTTCTAGTAAAACCCCCAGTCACTGAGCTGTAGAGAAGTGAGTCAGTGTCTCCCAATCTTTCCCAGGATGTGTGAATCACAGGGTTAGGGTGTGGGGTATTGTGTTCCCTGTCATAATATTAATCATGCTACAGGGTTGTACAAACTATGAGCCCACTCCCCCAGGCACAGAGCAGAAAAGTGAGTCTGAAGCTCACCCACACTCAGAGGGCACAAACACCACTTACAGACAATACACAGGCAAGAGGACAAACGCAGCAGGCACTGACGCGATGCTTTCATTTTCTATTTAAAGTTTTCTAAAGCTTAAAATACCAGATTTCTCCAACTCTGTGTTTTCCATTAGGTTAAAATATAAAGAGAAAATATGTTTGTTCCACATCGTTACTTTTAGGTCATTTCTCCTGCATCCTCTTGTGAAAAGCTCCCTGCTGGTTGGGAAACATTACACACGGGGAGAGATAGTGCCCCATGCCTTTTGTTTGCTGTTCGCTACTGAGCTCTGCACTCTTCTCTTGATTCACTGACAACTTTGGCCCCCTTGAGGTCCTCCACCCATTTTTCAGAATGACATCACATCCGAGCTTGACACCCTGCACTCTCATGTTCCTGTCTTATGCATTTCCAGTGACCCGGGCTGCTGCAGACACGCCCTCACTTGTCTTCCCTTGGACCTGCTCCAGCTCTGAGAACATTTTTCGGACATCAGGCTCTCTGAGCATAACCTTTAATCAGTTACTCTAAATCTGTCGTTTCTTGTCAGCCCTGAGACCCGCAGTTCAAAATTTCTCCATTGTTGTCTCCCTCAGTTTCTGTCTTCATTCCTTCCTCTTCTGAACATCTACCCTCATCACTTCTTCCTCTTTAGTCTCAGTGCCCTTCACTTTCCTGTCTTCCTGTTGCCTGACAAAATGCCACAGCTGCATGCACCCCACTGTTCTCACTGTAAATCTTCAGAGGATTTGCTGGAGAAAATAACACCACCAAAGGAAGTTAAACTGTTTTAACCGGACATTTAGCAGTGCCTGTGTTTCCTCCTCAGCTGCTCTGTCTTCCACCTCCACCACTTTTCTCAAGTCTCCATCCTTTCGGCCAACACAACCTTCCCTCACACTTGGTGAAGATTTTCTTACGTTAAGAACTCTAAGGCAAGCGCTTGCCCTCCCACAAATCCTCTCTTCCAGGTTCACTTTGCTGGTGTTTTCGGGAGGGAAGGCTTTGTGACTCAGCACCTGGAAGCTGCTTCTCTACATTGGCTCCTCCTCCTCACCTTTCCCAACTCGGCTAAGGCAAAGTCTCTCTGTGCTGTGGCCAACACCTACCTGGACACGTGGGTGCAGCTGGCTCAAAGTCAGGCATAGGTTTCAGCAGAGGAGTGGGAAAAAAACCCCTCAAAACAAACTTCTTCTATTTATTCCTTGAAATGTTATCTTATAAAGCTATCCTGACATACCAGATGTTTCTGAAGAGTTTGTGGTAAGAGATCTTATTGTGTGAGGGAAATTTTTAATAAACTAAAAGTAAAATAACACAAACTCTTGGCTAGAGTTGTAACCATTGCTCAAGAGAAAACAAGAAAAAAGCCAAGTTATTTTCAAGAGATACCCTCATGGCTAGATCTCCTTTGATAGCATCGGTTCCTGGTTCTGCAGGGTGGTGAATCAGTTCTGCCTTCTGAGATGCCTGACTTCTTCAAAGCTAGCAGTGTGTATCTGCGCCCCATTTTAAGGAAGATCCACCTTTGGGTTTGGTCTGGCCATGGGGTCCAGTCGCCTGTCCCCAGGCAATACATGTGTGGAAATAGCTGGAAGGAATGACAGTCAGGTACGGGAGGGAAGTGGGCATATCTGTCTTGCTCCGTCTTCTTGTCTAAGGCCTAGAGCAAAGCTTGGGAGACTGCAAGATGTCAGTAAGTTTTTGAGGCAACAGAGAAAGAAGTCGTAGACTGACAGCCTCAAGGTTGCTTTGTCTAAATCATGTACAGTATCAGGTACATTTGCATTTTCTTCTGAAACATGCAGGTAACCCTTGACTTCATCTCTTTCTGCCTGCAGCCTCTCATCTAGTCTCTTTGGAGTTCAAGAGAGACTTCTACAATGTCCAGTGATTCTTGGTCCTGATGTTTGGTCCGCTGATGACCTCAAAAAAAGTATGGACCATGTTTTTTAATCTGTCCTTGGCTAGCATGGATTCTTGCTTCAGTGATAGTGGAAATTAAAACTGAGGCAACAGCACACATTTATAGGAAAGTTTATTCAAGTAAAGAAACAAAGCTAGCTGTCTGGTAGGCAGTCCCAGAAAGAGACAAAGAAGTTGCCTACTCCAGACAGCCAGCTCCTCCAGAGCTGGAGAAGCACCTAACAAAGGGTACATTCCACTTTCCTGGTGTCCCAGAGGAATCTGTTCTCGTGGGGTTTTCCCAAAAGAGCAGGGGATGCTGCACAGGATGGAGTTTAGTTACTGTGTAGGCACAAGCTCTTACATGATCTAAAATATGCTTCAAATGTGGTGTGTCCCTCATTAGGCGGATGCCTTATAATGAACAGACAATGAGGGTTAGGGTCAGTTTTTCTTCCCATCTCTGCCTGCATGGGTCTCATCTAATTTGCTCATGCATCCCACCTTCGTATCTCAAGGGCCACAGCACATTGCTTGATTGTCAGCCTGATTTACATTTTCCCTTCCCCTGCCCTAAGTTGCAGCTGCCTTCTTCCTGAGGGCTGCTACTTCAGCGTGCTGCCAGTGACCCTGTCTCACAGCCATCATTCTTGTAGAATGCTATAGTCCCACCATTAACCCCAAATCTCACATTTAATAGCAAAGTAATGCGTATTTTAGCAACGGAAGCCAAATGAATGTTAGCATCTTCCATAATTTCTGGGGCTAGCCCCTCCCTGCTAGCGTGCGAACACATCCTATTAAAGTGGCTTTGAGTTTTGAGGGGCAGGAATTCTTTTCCACGATCATAGGAAGAAAATGGACCGGGGGCCAGTATAACACATGACAACAGTGTCTGCAGCTGTAGACTTCCCACTGCCTGCTCTGATTACAGAACCAGAAACTCCTACTATGGCCTGCCAGGGCCTGTGCAAAATAGACAAACAACCTTCTAGCTCAGGTGCACTAGCTGAGCCTACCTGCGTATGAGTCCAAGTGAGAGAACACCTTTGAAGGAGGATTTCTCTTCAGGGCTATAGACTTCTTCACCCCTCTATTTCTTGATTATTTCACTCTATCAAAAGACAGTTTAACACATCAGAGAAGTGTCCTCTATCTGAAGACCATTTTCGCCCTCACTCCCTCACATAGACCTGTGTGTGTCTGACACCACTGGTATGGGGGAATTAAAAATTTTCACGTGTAAATATGTAAAGTTCATAATTCGTGCATGTTACTATGCAAACTTGTTGCTGAGCTTGCTGGGAAACACATCGACAGTCATGACGCGGCTGGAAGAGCTTCTTGAGGCAGCATAGTAGGTTTTATACCAGCTTTGCAGTCAGTCCCTCTACTGCTATCCACTCTCCACAGGTTTCCAATGCAGTGTTACAGCTCTCTTTGAATGTGTAGATGTTCAAAGAATGTGACAATGCTATGAAATGGTAGTTTTGCCTTCTATTGTCCTTGCCTTAAAATTATGTACTGATAAGCTATCAGGAAGTCAGAAACACTTTTAAACTCATTTTAGTTTATTAATCACAATAGCATTCATACATTTTTATAGTTTATTAATTTGTTCTGCTGAAAATTGTTTCCCCAAGTCTGAAAACTCATGAACCCTAAAATCTTTTACTAGGACTCACTTTCCATTCCTACCAAGCCTGCTTGCTTCTTTCAGTCTTAATTTACCTGCGAGCTTCTGTAACGTTTACCCTACTGTAGAACTGCATTCTCCCTGGGTTCTCCCTGGGTTCTTTTAATTGTTCTTCAATAACTTTTATCATCTGAGAAGCTTCTCATTCTTCAGTATGTTCTTTAACATTCAATAGGGTCAGATTTAACAAATTTTAAACACAATGAGCTCCTGCTATATGACAATTACTGTGCCTGCCATATCCATGCATGATTACACTTCACCTTCACAATAACCCTGTGAAAATGGTATAATCTTCATCACTTGGCCTAGGGAGAATTAAAGAATTAGTTAAGTTGCAGAGCTTTTAATTAGGAAGCCCTGGCTCCCAAAAACAACTTCAAAGCCTCTAGTTTTCCCAGTGCATAGAATCTGTTATGATACACCACAGTGCTGTCAGCATCCAGATGAACCACACACCATGAAGCGTGCCTTCTTCATCAATTTATATTCTCAACACTGGATGAGGACAGTAAGAATAAGTTGCATGCACCAAAGTGCTTATAAAATATAATAAAAGATGACTTAGCACATCAAAAGCAATTATTTTACCTTTATTATCAGTGGAATTTACCCAACATTTAAAAAAGTAGATCAGGGCCTGGGATTTGGCTCCGTGGTTTCACCGCCTGCTGTGCAAGCGCAAGGACCAGAGTTCGATCCCTGGTACAAAAAAAACAAAAACAAAAACCACGGTAGATCAAACATATTTCCCCTTATCTACACAATAGGGATTCACAGCACACATCCAGATTCACCGAATGAAAGCTCTTAGAATTCAATTGTAGAGATGTTGTAGTTGTTTCGAATTCAGTGCCAGCTAAGCCTTTGCCAAGCTATGCTGGCCTCTGTGGAAGGCCCTGTAACCAGGCAAACATGAGATTGCCATGGCATCGGCTCTTGGAACAAAATAAGGTCTTTGGGGACCTGGGGCTACTTTGGACTTCAGATCAAACTGTAGTCTGAAAAAGTCAACCGCGAAGCACTCCTGGACACATCCACAAAAATAAACACTTGGCTTCCTCCTTCAGTATTCTGGGTGTGTAATTTGTTCTTCTGACAGCAGGGTGGAACTCCAAGTTTAAATACTTATTTTGGGAAAGCAAGACTGACTTGCTTTATCAGAATAAACAGCTCAAAACAAGTAAGTCAAAAAGGTGGAAAGCTGAGTCCCCTCCGGGTGAGGAAGAGCTTCAGTGGGAAAGAGGCTTGTGAGACCCGGGCAAACAGCAGGCAGCGTGTGGGCCCGGGCGCAGGTGTCCGGGGAGTGGCAATCGTGACCCAGGCATGAGCACGCCCCAACACGCATTACCAGACCCTTGTGTAGCGTTCCAAGCCTAGGTGAGACCGGTACCAGCCAGAAGGAAAGGAGGGCATGTGTGCACAGCTGGAATTTTCCATTTCCTTTGAAGCAAGATTAAAAAAAAAATTCCCAAGCACTTCAAGCCCAGCACAAAATCCTGGGCTGAGAATTGTGACTTGTGGAATCAAATCTCACCTTATTTACTAGGCTTAGGTTAGGAAAGCCAGAGAATAATGGAATTACAGCCTTGAAAGAAACTTCAGCGTTTCCTCCTTCCCATCGCTGCATTCTGAAGCCTGTCTGTGCTCCCATTTTTCCAGTCCATGGAATGCGTCCATCGCTTCCACTGCCTCTTGTCACAAAACTGCAGTGAGGATCAAATGGTACAGAAGCTTCGAAAGTGTCTCTCCCACGACCTCTTTCTTCTTTGGGTTCCTAGTGCTATGTAGTGGTATTCCAATAAATAGTTTCTTCTATTTTCTTTCTTCTTTTTCTCTTTTGGCAGTGCTTAGGCTTATCTGTTATACTGTATCTTCCTACCTTGATTGTGAAGGAGAGAACCTACATTGACTAGCAGATAAAGCGCCTGACACATACTATTTGTCCAGCATATGATAACAACTAAAACGCTCCCTGTGGACAAGGACAGCAGCAGCAGGATGCTGTGTGCCGCGGTCCTTACAAGTGGGTAGCGTTCAGCCACCCAGGAAACTCAGGACCGGAGGTTAAGCAGCTGCCCTCAAATACGCTACCAGAAAGTCATGCAGTAGAGACCACACTCAGATTTCCCAGGCACTAATACCTTTGTGTTTTTTCCTGTACAAACCTACTTCATTAATTTAAAAGTGATTTTATTATGATGACTACTGCATTTCTGCATAGGACGTAAGAAATGGAAGCAAGGAAAATCAGAATAAGAAATGGAAGAAAGATGTTGTGGAAACTAACTATGAAAAATGGAAACTCTACATTTTATATATATATATATATATATATATATATATATATATATGTTTTTTGTTGTTGTTGTTGTTGTTTTGCACTGGGGTATGAACTCCAGGCCTTCACTCAGAGCTATATCCCCAGCCCTTTTTTATTTTGTATTTTGAGACAGAGTCTAAGTCACTATGTTGCCCAGGCTGAGTTTGAACTTTTCACTCTCCTGCTTCAGTCTTCCAGAGTGCTAGAATTACAAGTGTGCACCACCAGGCCTGGTTTATCATATTTCTTATATTCTAAGGACACTGCACAGGAAATTTTAGTCAATGTTATCTGATATCCCTTTCCACAACCTTACTGGTCTTCGATGTGTTTTCTGGCTCCTCTTTTTATAGCTGAAAGAGGCGTGAATTTAAATTTTAAAAGTCAGAGCCCTCGCACGTCTTCTAACGTAGACTCTTCTGGTCCTCTTACCTCTCCTGCCTCTGTCTCTCCTTCTCCCTCCCCCTCCTCTTTCTCTCTTTCTCTCTCTGACTGTGCAATGGGCTCAAATGAGGACTGGCTCTCAGGGCTCGGTTCCATAATGAGCGGAAAGCTACAAGCCAAGCCCTCAGGGAGCTCTCAAATCCTGTGCTCCGCAGTTTGTACACTTTCACAGCAGTGGCCACCAAGGATACCTGGCATTAAAAGCAGCTGTGGTTTTAAATGGCAAGTCCTCTAGGAAAAGACTGTTTATACCTTTCTCAGGGTTTTCTACAATTTTTAACTCTTTTTTTAGCTGCTACTCTGTAAATTGCTGTTGAAAAAAGGCCTCTACCTGAAGAAAAATTCTAAAGAACAAATGAAATTCTGAGCAAATGAAATATGAACCCCTTATGCTTTTAATCCACTTAGCATTGATTTCTACTGCATGCAAAGCTTGATACAGTCAACGAGCACTTATTCCCATTTCAATTCCAGAGCAGACTGTCGGAGAGCTCTGACACTACCTATGCAGCTATCTGTAGACTTCCGCAAACTGCTCTTTTCCTGCTTGCTGTTTTCTTTTTCTTCTACAAACTCCTGAAAATCTTTACATGAATGTCTTTATGATACATGGTAAAAACAAACAACAACAACAATCAAAAAAACCCCCAGTGAACGCTGTTGCTGAGTGCCATCCAATGGGAAGGCCGACCTGTGAAAACCTTACCAAGTGCCTTTTTATTCACCGGATCTGGCATTGAGCAACTTCTGGCTGTTCCCCAAAGTCAAAATGACCATGAAGAGAGAAAATTTTAAATTGATTCAGGATGTCAAGGGAGCCACAGCAGTGCAAGTAAAGACACTCAGGAAAGAGGACTTCTAGAGCTTTGGAAAGTGGCAAGAAGGATGAGATCCATGTGTTGGAAGGAAGGGGGAGCATTTCGAGGGGGATACATGGCAATGTGTCTTACTTAATACACTTTTTAAAACACTCATCTTTAAAAGCAGGGAGCTGGGCTGGGGATTTAGCTCAGTGGTTTCGTCGCCTGCTGCGCAAGCGCAAGGACCCGAGTTTGATCCCTGGTACCAGAAAAAAAAAAAACAAAAACAAAAGCAGGGAGCTTTGTGTTGGACGTATAGTGTCCCCAACCCCAAACTGAGTACTTTAAAAATCTGCTGGGCAGAAAAGAAACCCAAGTTTTGTCACAGGGAGATATTATGACTCATGATTTATTCTGGAGTATGTTTCATGTCATAATGTAAATAGGCTCATAGCCCAGTCCCGTTACATTTATTGACTATAGTTTACACAACAGAGTGAACATTTATTCTTTTATCAAACCCATTAAAAAATCAATACAGTACGTATAAAATTGAGCTACTCTCGTGTGTGAGTGTTTTGGGCACTTTTCACTGTGGAATTTACCTCTGATCAGTCCTGATGTATCCAGCCATAGAGATCTTGGCATTTCAGCCTCTTGATCAAAAGGAAGATGCTAGATTGGGAGACAGTGAGCCAACTGCCTCTGGCTCCACACCCAGATAATAATATAGGGGTGCTTGGCTTCCTGGACATTTGAATTTTGTCCTATGTCTTGGTTAGTCAGAATTGCCTCTAAGAAGAAACAATGGTGTCAAGATCACATAGTACCTACTCATATGGATTTCATTGACATTAAGTAAATTTGAAAACCCTATGGCAAAGGATAAAATAGAGGGAAAAAATCATTTCTAACTGAAGCATCATAAGTGACCATTCAGATTTTGCTGTGTTCTCTCTCAGCTTTTTCTCTTGTATTTTTTATTTATTATATTGTGAACATTCTTACATGAATAAAAGATAACCATACGGGCCCCAATTCAGGACTGTGATGCACTGAAAGTATGGTGTATGCCTTCTGTCTCTCCTCACTCGCCCAAGCAGTCTCATCAACCTCCCAAGACAGGTGTGTCAGTAAAGCCAGGGTACCCTCACCATGGCATTTCCAGTAATAAACTGGTTGAGAAAACAAAACTGTTGGGTCATCTCAGAGGGACAGAGGATAAACTCCCAGGTCCTGGTTGTTACTCATTAAAAACTTGATTTGTGTTTTCTTCTGAGGCATTCTGGAGTTTAAATCCTGCTTTTAATAAAAACCCTGACTCTTCTTTGGGCCTTCAGATACTCAGTGGGTAACTAATGGCAGAGTAAAGATTGTCATCTCTGCCTTCCTTTGCATTCGTCTCATTTATTACCTTAGACTTTGGGTCAGATTCCTGTTCAGCTCAGCAGGTAGGTACGTTCACCATTTAGGGAATGTTTGTCTAAAATTTGTTGGTACAAGGTTGATTAGCCCTACATTACATCGCCTATGTCATCCTCCTTGAAGACTGAGGGCATCAAGATAAGGTTTGCAGGGACATTCGATACCAGAAATCTTGGGTCACTGCCCTGAACAGCAGTCACCTTGGATTCCAGCAGAGACTTGAAAAGCTGAGGTATTGCTGCAGGGAAGCAGTCATCTCCTGGAGACTGGATTCCCCTCAGGCATGGAGTTCTCCAGAGCTGCCCTGCAAACCCAGAATTGAGATGCTGATTGGGCAGACCCTAGCCAAAGTCAGCAACCATTAAAAACTGGCTGAGCTCCTTTGTAAATTCCTCAGAGCTATGTTCCCCTCAGTGCCTCAAGCTGAAGTCCCTTCCTCACTCTCTCTTGCTAATTGTGCCCAATAAATCATCTGTGCCTCTCACCGTTGTGTCCTGAGATGCTTTTCTGTCACAGTAAGTCAAGAACTAGCCTGGGGCCAGTCGGAATCCCATCTCCTCTTTAGAGGGACTTCTTTGGACTCTGCCCACTGATAACGTAAGAGTCTACTTCTAATTGGTCAACAATTTATTAATCATTCTTCTATTATTCATTGCTTAGATGGTTTCCAATTTTTTACTACTTTAAATTAGGCAGAGGTAAACATGATATATATATTTTTGATATTTAAATTATTTTAAATTATTTTAAATTGATATTTAAATTATGTTGGAGCCCGGTGTGGGGCACACCTGCAATCCCAGGGCTCCAGGGGGCCAAGACAAGAGGGCAGCAAATCTGGGTCCAGCCTCTACAGTTTGGCAACTTGCCAAGACCCCATCTCAAAATTAAAAGGTAAAACTAAGGGCTGGGGATATAGCTCAGGGCAAATGTTTCAAACCCTAGAACACCCCCAAATAAACAGACAGATAGATAGATAGATTAATTCATTGGTGGCCCTTATTTCACATCACACCCAAAATCGACTCACAGTGGATTAAGGCTTGTAAGACCTTAGACTGTCAAACTCCACTGCTGATCTTGGTGATGATTTCCTGGCTGTGAAACCAGAAGCATGGGCAGCAAAAACAAAAATAGACAAATGGGATGATGGCAACCTAAAATCTTCCGCCCAGTCAAAGAAACAGTAAAATCCAAAGGCAGCCTATGGACTGGGAGAAAATATTTGCAAACCATGCATTTAGCGAAGAGTTAATATCTAAAATGCATAGGAAACTCTTGCAACTCCATAGCAAAAATATAAACAATAACATCGACAACAATAAAACCCCAGAGAACCCAATTAAAATGGGCAATTGAACGGAGATTTATCCAAAGACGACACAGGAGCGGCTAACGGGTGTATGAAAATGTTCTTACAATTACTGATTGGTAGGGAAATGCAAATCAAAACCATTGTGAAATATCAACTCTACTAGAATGGCTATTTAAAAAAAAGTAACAAGTGTTGATGAGGCTGTGGAGAAAAGAGAACCTCTGAACACTGTTGGTGGGAATGTAAATTGATACAGTCGCTGTGAAAAATAGTATAAAGACTCTTCAAAAAATTCAAATAGGCGCATTGTGTGATCAAACAATCCCACCTCTGGGTATATATTTAAAGGAATTGTAATCAGAATCTCAAGGAGCCGTCTGTATTCCCATATTCGTTGTGGCATTATTCACAATTGCTAAGAAATGGAAGCAACCTACATGTCCAATGACAGATGAATGGATAAATAAAGTATAGTAAATACACACAATGGAATATCATTCTGCATTTAAAAAGAAGGAAACCTGGCTATTTGCAACAACACAGATAAACCTGGAGGACATTAAACTAAATGAGATAAGCCCCAGAGGTACAAATACAACGCAGTACTACATATATGAGGAACCTAAATCAAACTTACAGAAGCAAACAATGAAATAAGAGATGAATAAGTCCTAGAGATCAATGGTTAACAAGACAGCATTGTGTACTTTAAAACTTGCTTGGTGGGTAGCTCTTATGAAAGTGCACTTACCTCACACACAAACAGTGATAAAGAAGGTGGAGGTAGAGGAGACATTTGGAGACAAAGGATGTGTATGTTTATGGCACATATTTGGTGATGGTTTCTGGGTGTGTATTTCTCTCCAAGCTCATCAAGTTGCATACATCATACATGGATAGCTTTTGTAGGTCAATCACACCTTAATAAAATAATGTAAAAGTAATTTAATTGGGGCGGAGTCTCAAATACACAATATTACATCAAAGGCTTTTGATATAAATTTACTTATTGATTTCCAGAACTATACCAGGTTATAATCCTTTGAGAAGACAATCTTACTGTACCCTCAAATTTATATTCACTGATTACATCTGGATAACTGATCTATGAGGAGTATAGCAGGGAAAGATTTCCGGGTTCCCATGACTCTGACAATAGACTTGTTGTGTAAGAATTTACAGTATTCCAGTTCCTTCAGAAATTTAATTTTAACATAACGTGGAGTCTCCATAAAAATATTTCCAAATAAACTAGCAAATATTTCCCTAGAAACTACTACACCCAATGAACTGTGCCTGGTGTTGTGGAAAATACCATTCTTGCCCTCAAAACACCTATTCACCAGCAGGAGAGGGAACATACCTGTTTTCTACAGTTTTCACTTCTTGATCTTTTGTATTAGTTACACAGCTAACACAAAACAGAAAGTAACAAGAGACAGAGAAAAGATACAGAGTTAATGAGAAGACAAAACAGAAGAAAATGTTTGGTGAGGGGATATCTAATGTCAATTTCTTTAGGTCTTGTCCTTTTTGCATTCAGAGGACTAAAATACTGGAGATAGAGTTTTAAGGCCTTAAGATCTCTTTATAGAAGACTCTAGCGGAAACAGGACTTCCTTTAGAAAATTTAGATTTCTTCAAAGCATATACATGATGAAGTCCTGTGATTCTGTTCATCATATTCTGCTAGTATAGATACTTTCCATAGTGTTATCAGGTACCATGAACCAATATAAGAGCTCTACTTTGCAAATATTGCTACTTGTATATTTTAAATTCCCTCTTTCCCCTAAATTTAGTGAAGATGAAAGGGATTCTTGAGGTGGATCCAAACAAAATGAAAGACTGAGGCCTTGCCACTAGGATCCTGATTGTCTGCATGTATACAGGAGCAGAGAGGTGGAACAAGAGGAGAGAGAGGGAGGGAGAGAGAGAGAGAAACTGACTTTGTCTTAGTGACATTCACTTGTCACCCCTTTTACTTCCAGTGAGGTACAGGTATATTATTTAACATGCTAAATTGCTGACCACATGTAGCTATTTAAATGTACTTTCAAATTAATGAAAATGAAATAAAGTTCAAAATGTAGTTCCTCAGCTCACTAGTCATATTTCAATGCCTTGAAATCCACATAGCTAGTGGCTGACACACAGAAAGAGCACATCAACAACATTCCATTGTCGCAGAAGGTTCAGGGGGACAATACTGACCTAGTGTCAGGTGGCGTAAGCTCACAAAAACTGTTAGGTAGTTGCATAGGCTCATAATAATTGTCTGTGCAGTTGCCCAGAATTTAGAAATATTGTAATTATAGAAGCAATATGCAGTTTCTGGTGTATAGTTAGCATTAAGATGTCTAAATCTGTGAAGGTTTTCTAGTTGTAGCTATAAGGCTCATATGCCCAAATTTATCTAAATGGCCCCAGTTTGCACCTATTTTCTTGGCATAGTTACGGAGAGCTCTCCCTTTTGTTCTCACAGTGTCCTAGTTTTGATGGTAAATTATATGGTTACCCTATTTAGAGTCTCATTTCTTCCTTCCTGGTTGAAACTTTGTAGATGGGTGAAACAAAAGCCTTCTAAATGCTGGCTTCCTAAAACTAACTTTGCCCAAGTCACATTTGCGTGTCTGTGCTCCCCACTGAAACTGTTCCCCACATCTTGAGAGCCAGTTTGCTGTGGCAGAGTCTGGTTCCAGGCATGGCTCGTGGGCAGGATGGACAGTCAGAGGCTGCACTGTTTAGAACACAGACATATATGAATGATGATGAGAAACATAAACTACACCAAATGCCTGTGTACATTTACTTTCTGCATTGACAGGTATCCCTGAGAAAAGGCAGAAATAGAAAACTATTTCATGAGAACTGACCTGGGAGGCACAACACAGGCCCTTTTCCCTTTCATATCTCATCCCTGAAAAATCCAGTTTTGTGGCGGGAAAAGTTGCTGGCCATTTAAAGCACCCTTCACTTGAGCCAGACTGCACCTTTGAACTTATTTTAGCTTCTCAGGACTGTAAGTTTCTCTCCTACTTCCATTGAACATTTCCTTTGTTTCTTAGGCCTCAGCATGTCACCTCACGGAAATCTTCCTTGATTCCTTAGTCAAGTCAAAGGAGCTCATGGTCTGTATTCCTGAGCTTTAATGTCTTATTTTCTTATCTAAATTCTCCTGCAGACTTAAGCTCTATGAGAATAAAAGTTGTATCTGTTTTATTTGCTTTATAACCCTAGTCCTAGAACAGAACCCACATAGCTGATGTTCAGTTAATCCGTGGAGTAAATGAATGAACACAGCTGTGTGAACATCTTTGTACACAAAGCTATAAAGCCAAGAAAGACCTGGTTGAGTTCTGAAGGAGCACATGGTTAAGGCCAAAGTATAATGGCTGTAATCCAAGGCAAAACAAGTTTCACCAAAGAGGCACAAAATGTTCTGTAGGAATTCAGAGGAAAATAATAGCACGTAGAGATAAGAAAAGACTTCTCAGAAGAAGGAACATTTGAGATAGGTCTTTAAGGAAGGTTGGAACTTAAGTAGGCAGAGATCATTAATTTACAATTAACCTTCAATTTATGATCCACCTACTCTACATAGGAAGGTACTACTTTAAGCTTTATGTTAGTAAGAAGACAAATAAAATATAGTTCTTCCCTTAAAAAGGCCATTGATGTAGTTGGGAAACAGATATACTAAGAGCTATGGTATACAACAAATGGATTCCATGCTCAAGTTAGCAGTGTGAACAGAGTGCTGTAGGGGCCCAGGAGGGAGGGTGGAGGATAGAGCAGAAGGAGACGAGGGACCCACTCAGGCTGTCTTTGCCACGAGGGTGGAGGACCTCAGAGTGAGCCTTCCAGCTGTGGGTTTTAATGAACTTCTTGAAACGTGCCTTTGTTTCCTTCTGTTGCTTGGTAACTCTCAATGTGGCTCGTGAGAAGGTCACCACTGGGAACTATTGTTTTAAAGGCTAAAGTTTAAATCCCCCACTTAGACACAGCCTGCACTTGTACACGTCGCCTCCAAATGATTGCCTATTTGGGCGATGACGCTGGTCACATAGGGAGCGTTTCAGTCCGATTTTATCCTGCCTTTAATGTTTGCCTTATGGTCCCTTCATGGGGCAATCGCTGGACTCTTAACTGCAGTAGCTCCCAGGGACATTTTGCACTGGCTTCTTCCAAAGGGAGCTATGACTGGTTAGTTAGACTGTATTTCAAGTGAGATCTATTTATTCCCCTGTCTCTCTTCAACTTCCACTTTGGGAATTGCAGGCTATGTGGCTTTGCAGAATCCCGTTGTGTATATGTCTGGTGGCAGGCCAACCCCAGATGGCTGCCTCAGCCCTGGGGATCCTGCAAGGTTGCTCAGCAGCAGCCTGAGTAGATTTAAGGGAAGGTTAAGCAGTTTTAAAAAAAATCATTAATTAACCTAAAATGGATACATGGATTTAGATCCTTGCCATGAACTCAAATACACTGAGTGTGTGTGTGTGTGTGTGTGTGCGTGTGTGTGTGTGTGTGTGTCTGTGAAGTGAGAGGGGTTGGAGCATCGCTTTCCAGTGTGATTGATGTCATTACAAAGTTGCGAACTCCCTGAATCATTAGCATAATCATATTTAGTTAATGACCTCTAATACAGACCACCGCAAGGGATAGTACCAGTATTAAGCAGCAGTTTCTTTAAAAAAATCTTCAAATATCTTAAGGCCCCCCAAACTGCTCTCTGGTATACATTACTTTCCCCAAAAATTGTCCTGGAAAGATGGGAAAGCTAGTACTGAGCGGATTTTTTTCTTGGGAGAAGGGGTCTCCTGGGAAGAAGAAACATTGTTAAATTATGAATATTCTGCTGTTCTAGAGCTAAGGAGGAGGTAATGATGTGATCATCTCTAAGTACCAAGTCTGCCCTTTATCATGGAGAGTAATGCCATTTACAAGCACAGCTAATGGAGATTGGTCTGTGATTCCACACAAAGTGATTTTGGAATCTCTCTCCACTCTGCAAGAGTGGATGCTTTGCAAATGGAAGCTTTATTAGTTTGGAGTAGGCAGGGAGCTACGTAGACTAAAGACACCAAAACATTCATTATCCTGTTGATTTAAGCATAGCTGATGTGAAATCTAAATCTAAATCTGAAATAATTCAGAGCAGAAATACTACCCTCCTCTGGCTCTGGTGTCCCTGAGTGTAACTAGCCCACCCAAGCACAATTATGCGGATCAAGGCCTAAGTTGTAAACCAGGTGAAATTCTGTGGGAATAATAGCTTTCCTATTTAAAAAAATCTGTGATTTTTGGGCAAATTTATGTACAGGATTTGTTTTTTATTTATAATCCCTTAAAACATGTTCCAAAATCCAAGAGTATGAGTAAGGAGAAAGAACACCCTGTAGGAGAGAATTAGAGAGACACACACCCATATTCTGTGAGTATAAATACTTTCTGAAGCTGTATTTGGAATCTGACCTCCTCCTAACAGAAATGGAAAGTTGGTTTCTATGACTCTGAGCCACAAAGACTTTACTGACCAACATATCATTGTTCCACTTCACTGGTTCAGTGAAGATTTTCACGCTACTAGAAACTTCTTACTGTCTGCCTGAGAAATCTCTTACCATAAATACTTCACTAAGCTCGGAGGAGGGCAGATTCTTGCCAGAAACAGCCATGCTCTCTGAAACCAGGCACCTCACAGTGCTGCAACCAATCCTGGCAGGCAAATATCTCCTCTGGGATTTGCCAGCAATATTAGAGAAAGGAAATAGGAGCTTCTGGTGAAGACAGGGAGAGCAGCACTTAGCTCTCTGTGGCTTAGAGGAACGTGCTTATGAAGTGTGCCATGCTGGGCACATATCATGCGTGTCTGAATGACTCAAACTCTCCCAGTTTCCTTACTATAACTACCGAGAGGGCGACACAGGCTGTGACAGCTAAGAACTTAGATGTCACTGAGGCCGTTACCTCCGTGCAGCAATCATTGTTCTAGGCAAAAGAGAACGTTCACCAGCCTTGTTTCTGTCAGGCAGTCACTGCTCTGTTTCCTTCGTTCTTTACATCCTCAGAACTGCCTGCCAATCCCTGGGCCCATCACATTTGGAAATGCATGTAGTTGCCCTGCTGCCTTTCTGTATCTTTCTTTGTGACATCTGGAAAGTGTATCTCTTGGCAGCTCAAGTCTGCCCACTTCCACACGGGAACAAGCCCCCTTGGAGAATGGAGAAGTATCTGGTCTCAATTCACAGATGGAGAAAGAGACGCTGCTGGGTACCTCAAAATGCTTTTGGCTGAGCTCAAGACATTATTGGAAGAAGCAGAGATGGGAAAACTACAGCTGTATATAATTACATTCCCAGAGTCACATAGATGAATCTTGGCTTTATTCTAAATCCCCCTCAGAGTGCAAAACTATTTTTCGCTGACATGAGCATCAGCAGGCCTCAGTGACAGTAAAAGAACTTTGTTCGTTGTGAGTCATCTTCTTCCCCCCAGCGCTGAACCCACATGGACCCAGGAGCACCGTGGGGCCTGTAACTGGACTAAGAGAAGTCTTGAAAAAGTGCAATATGCAGAATTCTTAGGCACACTTAAGGGGAAAAGGCAATTATTAAGAGTAAAGTCGGAGGCCAAAATTCTACCTCCTCCACAAAGGCTTACAGCTAAAATAGTCTCTCTTACCCTGAATTCCTATGCACTGCCCTGACATTCAACCAACACATCGCTAAACTTCCATTACTTCTGCCGTTTTCTGTCCTGATTCTACTATGGATCTTAGGTTGTTAGACGGTAGAGATATTGTTTTAGTTTTCCCTTTATGTCCTGGTGACGCCTGCTTCAATAAGCCCCTATTAAGTACTCGTTAAATGCTGGCTTAATGAATGGACGATTCTTCCTCCCTCCTCCTCTGTCAGTCCCATCAGACTACATTGATTCCCTCCACAGTTTATCCTCTAGAGCTCAACCAGGGAACTGTTTTTGTGGTTCTGATATTAACCTTGGCAAGACCCACTGCACAGAGCCACACTGGCCCTGCCTGGGAGAGCAGGACACGCTCCAGCTTGCAAACAAGAGTGGGGCAGGTAAACACAGTCACGTTGCATACATTACAATAGAAGTCAGCCTTAAAATCTTATCAAATGGTTCTCTTCCTGATTGCAATCCTAGAGGTCATTTCTATTTACAAACCAGAAAAAAAAATTCTAGTTCAAAAAAAACAGCTATGACCAATTCTAGGCAGACAGGACTTATGCAGAGCTTGTCCTAAATGTAGCTCACATACTCTTCCATTCCCAGGCCCAACTGCATGCTTTTTTCACCAAAAATCGGACACTTCTCTTGTATTATTTCTTATTCAAATAAAAAATAAAAAAACCAAACCAAAACAAAAACATCTGTTGCAAACAAATAGGACTTGATAAATTCTCCCATTAGGAAAAAATTTTTAAGATGATGCAGAAAAAGAGCGATGATGAACAGAAATACATTGTTAATGGCAGAAATTCAAGCATTAGCTCAGCCCAGATGCAAATATATCTTTTATATTAGTGACAGAAACTCAAGGATTTGCCCAGTCAAGATGCAAAAACAACAGCAACAAAAAACCTTTTTACTTGAGGGTCAGTAACTCCTGACAGCGAGTATTCACAGTGCGGGCTCTAATTGTAATAAATGCTCCTTGCAGAAACAGCAGTGCAAACACTCTTGGCCGCATCACTTAAGAGTTGTTTTATTTTAGAAGGGAGAGGTCATCTCGCCCAGCTGTTTGGTGATCTAGTCCTGGAATGAAAACAGCTAAAGGTCAGAGATGACTCTTAGTCCTGAGTCCAAACCGATACTTTAGCTTTAGAAGTCTGGGTTTGTCTGGAACAGGAAAACCAAGCAGACTCCTTAGTAAAAGGAAATGCAGCACTGTGAAGCCTTTTATTCTACAAAAGAATCTTCTAAGGGAGCCAACAGCCAGCCTCATGGCTCAGCCTCCCCCGATCCAGCTTCCGATCATTGATCATTGAGGTCTCCCACTTGGATTGCTTCTTCCACCCTGTAATGACTGGCTCAAATCTCTGCCCTTTAATTTTGGCCAAAATGTGGACACAAACTCATTTCTTTGTTCTCCTCCTTAGCATAGCTAAGCCGCATCAGAACTTTCACAAATACAAGTAAAACAAACATACAGAACGTAAAATACATCCGTAACTCTTTGGCATATGCTTTATTCCTAGTTGTCCTCCAAGAGCCTCGTGTGCTCATAGGCAGGGCTTTGGGAAGGTGACTGAATTATACGGGCTCTGTAGCTAAATGCGATATTCAGAGGTGAGGCCTGGTCGGAAGAGGCAGGTCCCGGGGCTGGGACCTGGAAGGACGCATCTCCCTTCTGGTGCCTGCCTTTGCCTCCACTTCCTCACTGCTGTGGTCTGACAGCCTTTCCTCCTCTGTGGCACTCTGCCCAGGAGTCAGCTGACTGGGAACTGAAGCCTCTGAAAAATAGGAACCAATATAAACTTTTTCTCTTTTAAGTTATGGGTGTGAGGTATTGTGTCTCCACAAGGAGAAAGTGACTAATACAGTATATAAGCCACAACTTTGATGTATGCGCCCTGCCATTTAGCCAGGGCTTCTGCACCTTGACTTATTGTATGTGTTCTCTGAGTTGGTTTTACTTCACCGTAAGTGCCTGGCATACATTTGCAGCATCCACCTGTCTTCTTACTTCCCAAGCCAACTCCTTCTGGACATCTTGGCTATGTTACCGTCGAGAGCAAAAGAAATAGATTCCATGTAACCACTAGGGGCTCTTCTTTCCCATTCCCAGGGCCTCCTTCTACCACGCTCTAGCCAGAGAAGCACACATCTTAGCCCAGTGACAGATGCCACGGACGCCCTTACTCTTAGGTGAGATTCCCCGGACCCCACTTACTGGAAGATACCTTCATCCTTAGAGGTTCAGCAGTATAAAACACTGCACATAATTATTGATGGAACACCCCCATGTTCATATTCACGGAACACCCCCATGTTCATATTCACGGAGTGAGGTTACACAGTCAGAGGAAGCGGAGGCAGCTCGACGGGTGTGTCTCCCTGTAAAATCAGACAGGCTGGTCCTCGCCTCTGAGTGAAGGTGGGGAAGACTCGAGTTTTCCTTCCCAGGAGTTCTTCAGGGCCCAGGCATCATTACTGTGCTACCGAAGCAGAGGCTCGGTGCTTTCCCACCACACCTTTCACCCAAAATGTTTCCTACTGATTTATGTATATTTGATTTCCACCCCTAAAGTCTCCTTTTCTCTGCTTTCCTGAGATCAGCTTGACCAAACCCATGAAGAGCTGCCTTTGGTAAAGCTGAATGAGTCTCTGCAGGGAGAAAACAGTCGCAGTTGGAAAAACTGGGCTTGCAGTGGCCAGTCTCAAGTTGCCAAAATAGAGGACTGGGTGATTTGGTCAATGCTGAGGGTGAGTACTTGTCATTCTGAGTTCAGTCTCACTGCACAGGCAAACTCTGCAAGCCAATGAGTAGGAAAAGCAATCTGTTGAGTTACGGCAAGAGCTTGCTCCTCATCCAAAACCATTCAAATGAGCTGGAAGGAAGGCTTTTCTTCTCTATTGGCCTCTGAAACCCAAGCAGAGCAGGATACAGTCCTCTGACCTGTGGACCTTACAGAGAAAAGCAGGATGTGGTCTTCTGATTGTTGACCCTGTGTAGTTCGCAAACATGAATTCAGACAAAAACAAAATATTTTTTATTCATCAAAAGAGCAGACAGTTCTAGAAGATAGTTCTTGGTTAACTGTTGAGTACTAATCAAGCATAAGCCACATGAATACATCTATCAGCTTTCCCTCTCCATGCCCCCCATCTGAAGCTCCATAACAAACAGGATCTGCTCCAGTTGCCTTTTCTCTGCCTTCATACTGAAGTCTGTTCCCCACCTGCTGTTCAGGCCTCAGTTTACTCCCCCCTTGCATCTGCTCCAACTACCTGAAGAAATGCGACCCAAACCAGCCAGAGCCATCACCCCACCTCCCCTTTGGGGGACTCCTGGCTCTCCACCTCCGTTCTCCATTCTTGGTTCTCCACCTCTGCCAGCTGGCAGACACAAGCTCACTTCTGCCCTTGCCCAATGGTTGGCCTCCATTCCTTCTTATCTCACAGATAAGAAAGAAACCCTGCTGTGTTGAAACTTCATGCCTGGCTGCTTTTCTTACGAAAGTCCCACCTCTCACTCCCACTTGTGTTATGGTAGAAGAGAAATGTACGGTATATCTTCTCACCAGAAGTCCTTTCTGCCTTTGAAGCCCACTTTACTTATTTTTATGAATTTTTGATGACATTTGCTCTCTTTTTTTTCTTCTCTACCCAGATTCCTGCTGTTATCATTTATTCGTGGAATAACCTTTTAACACACCTACAATGTAATGTTGTGTCCAGATCGCAAAGTCCCCAAAGACCACCAAGGAGCCGTTTTCGATGTAAACACACGAGGGTCGTTTATTCAAGCTCGAGCAGGGGCACTCAACCATCACCGACGCAACGGATCAGGATTGAGAGCCCCGAATTCCAAATCAGCAGGGTTTTTATTGTGGCTACCGCAAGGTTTGGGGATGTTTCATTTAGCAGTTACATGATTGGTTGATATTTAGCAAGCATGGGGGGTTGAGGGGTGGCTACATGTAGAGTTTATGGGAAAAAGGAACAATCAGCACATTGACAGAATGTTCTATAGATGATGGGCCTGGGAGCATCTGTTTTCTGGGCAGACAGAGGATTGAGCTAGGAGCTGTGTCTCTTTTTTTTATCTGTTGTCCCACAGCAAGGACATTTTATCATTAGTTTATGGGCACAAAGGAGACTAGGGAAATAGTTGACTTCAGTGAAGTGGAATTTATGTCAAGGCCACTTTACTGTCTTATATTTAAGATGGAGTCAAACTTTAAAATGGAGTTAGTTAGGTCTCACAGTAGCAAGATTTTTGTACCTACTGTGTTAACCTCTTCAGTACCTTCAGGTCCCAGTTGCTGTTCCTCAGCTTGGCTGATCTTCACCTGCTCTACCTTTCTCATCAGCATGTCTACCCAAATCTCTCAAAACCCAGACACCCCATCATCTCCACATTCCCCTCATCCCCGTTTTTTCTTTGTAATTTTACCCATATTCGTGCCATTTCCTGGCAACCACTGGGCCAGCTTTTGAGCATCAGCAGAATCTTTGAGGTCTTGTTTTTTCTCACTCAATCTTTTACAGTTATACAATTTCCAATTTAACCCCGAGTCCAGGAATTTCGGTAGTTTCTGAACTACAGGCTGGGATGCAGCTCAGGAAGAAAACAGACATAATTTCTGCCTTCCTGAAATTTATAATCTAAGAGAGAAGATGTATAAATAAATATAACCGTATAAAATAAGTACTTACAAATTAAGATCTATCAAGGTCATCAGGAATAATTGGGGACCCATTTACATCAGGAGAGTGCATGTAGGGTCTGTGTTAGGAAAATGCTAGGAACACCCGAGGACAGGAAAGGCCCGTGTGACAGCAGCAAGTAAGAAAGTAGCTCTGAATGAACTTGGAAAGTTAAATTGGATTCTGACCCTAAAAAATCTTGTATCCATGCTATGGTGTTTGGAATTTGTTCTACATGTAATGGAAAGTTATTAGGAATGTTAAGCATCAGATTAATGCGACAAAATTTACATTTTAGGAAGATCTCTGAGTCTGATCTGTGTAGAATAAATTAAGGGAACAAGAGTAGCAGGGAGAACTACTAAGAGGCCATCTTAGATATGAATCAGAGAGGACAGGGGCTGGAAGTACGGTACGGTACAAGTATTTCAAATATATTTTGCAAGTTTGGGCCGGGGATTTCGCTCAGTGGTTGCACCGCCTGCTGCGGAAGCGTGAGGACTGGAGTTCGATCCCCAGTACCAAAAACAAAAACAAATATATTTTGCAAGTATACTCAAACAGCATTTGAAGTAGCAATTGAGAATCTGAAAGAGGGAGAGAGATGAACAGTGATCCCCCGGATTCTCACCTGGGCCTGGGAGTTGAGGGTGCTCATTATTAGGGAGAAGAAGATGTTGGGGCCGTGGACTGGGCATGGCAGACAGCGAAGGCAAAGGGCTCCTCTGGGGAAGCCATGAATTAAGATTTCGATGGTATTTTCCAAGTGGAGATGCCAAGGAGGTGGTTCTGCCCACCCTCTGCCACAGCTGCCCTGCCACTTTCCGACCGTGAATCACCCGTAGTATCATGTAGATGCTCTCTACTCGTGGGCCCAGGCTACGGCACTCCTGAGGAAAGATCCAGAACCACGAAAATCTGACTCACTGATGGGTGCAGGGACCGCTATCTGCCCCTCAAAGGCCTGCCACCCCCTTTCTTGGAAGGCAGCCGGGGCTGTGAAGCAGCTGCTCTCAAAGCTTCCGCGTCAAGGGAAGGGCACGTGAGAATAGGCAAGGTGTCCTGCTTCCAAGCAGAGGTGTTGGGAAACAGCCCTGCCTTCTTCATACTTTTTCCCCCTCTGGCTTTGTAGAGATAAATATGGTGACTTTGGAAGCCATATGCAGACAGTGAAGGAGACACAAAAGCAGGAGCTCTCGTCCCTGAGTAACTGCCTGGGGGAGAGCTGCCAAGGAAGAGCCACATAGACATTACAGAAAGGAGAAAGCAACTTCCAGTGTGTTGTGCCATTAAAATTAAGGCTTATTTGCTATGGCATCTAGCATACCTTATCATATCTAATTAACATCGATTTGCCCCTAGACTTTGGTTGTTTGTTAAATACCTTTTGCATCAGGAGTTGTAGTGAGCTTTGATTTATATATTTTGGGAAATGCTGGGCCATCAGACAGACCATTTAGTCCCTTAGAGTAGATGCCAGTAGGGATTGACAAAAACTGAGAATAAGCTTGGGGTGCCTATGTTTAAAACCTGCACAAAAAGATGACAGCTGATCTTACTGCTCACAGACACAAGGAGAGTTCAAGATAGGACAGGGTGTTTTCACACAAATATCTCACCCACACTCACCCTCAGCACAGTGATGGTGAATCTTTTAGAGCCCATGCCTAAACTGCAACCCAAATCCCACTTATTTATTAGAAAGTGCCAACACTGCAATTAAACCTGAATTCTTAGGTTTTGGTTTAGGAGAAAGAAAGCAGCTCATACACTTGGCTCAGTGCTGGCAGAGGGCTTTGCGTGCTCACTGCAGCACATGTGCTGTAGGTTCACCGCCAATGTTCTAGAGAAATTTGGTCCTACAAAGATGGGGCTGTGTCTTTTTAACAGAACCAAAGCTATCTTTTAGGAATCAAAAGGCATGTGACTGCTTAGAATGTCTAAATCAGACTTAAAAGATGGGATACTTCATGGGGAACTGTTCATCCTCTCGGGCAGGGAGAGAATTAGGGACCTCAGTGGATGGGGCAGCTAAGCAACGGTATGGAAAGGAGCCATGAGCAGAACAGGAAGGGTGGTTGCTATGGTCACAGCACTGCAGCAGAAGGTGCAAGGTCAGTCGTGGCCACCAGGAGGGAAATCAGATGGCACAGTGAGGTGGAGGTCAGTATCTCAACTAGGACAGCAGAGCCACGGACAACAGCAAGGTGGGAAAGCCACCCAACCCCTGGGTGTAAGTCCCCTTTCTGTCCTGAGTACTGAATCACACGGTTCCTTCTAAGAAAGGGTTGGAACCAAGGCAAGTTAGAGGAGGAAGGGGTCCCTGGGAAAAACACTGAAAATAAAATATTTGGCCAATTCTTTTGGGTTTGGGGGATAGTAATACATCTCCTATTTTTTTTTCTTTTATCTGTTTTCCCTTATACTTCACCATTTTTTTTTTGGTACCGGGGATCGAACTTGGGACCTTGTGCTTGCGGGGCAGGTGGTGGAACCACTGAGCTAAATCCTCATCACCCAACTTCACCATTTTTAAAGGCCAAATTTGTTGCCTATTTCTTGAGTTAACTCTTTGTTCCCTGAGGTCCTTCCCACAGCAGCTGCGACTCCAGAGCCCGCTAGAGCCTCCTTGGGTCATCTCATCTCAGGCTTGATTGACAGAGGCAGGATGTGCTCGGCGGGCCTTCCCTCTGTCCTACCCAGGATATTTCTGTCCATAGCCAGCTTAAGCCATCACTCCTAGCTTCTGTGATGATATTCCACTTATTTCCTTTCTCTTTAGCTCCCTTTGGACGGTGCCCTTCCATTATGACCTACCACCCACTGCCTTTTCTTGACTTTAAAGCATTCTAACCTGGAAGTGGATTTTGTTTGACCTCCTGCCCATTTATACATTATGTTATTTTTCATTGTTCTTTAAAAGTGTTTAAGTGCAGCTTCTATTTTTCTCATAGGTCTAGAACAGACCTGTTAATTCACTCCGAATGGGCTGTCCACTCTTTTGATAATAAGTATTTTTAGGCAGGCTTGACATCTGAGTCCCTTTTGTTGTTGTTGTTGTTCCTTTTAATTCCCCTTTCCTATCCCTGTACCCACAATTTACAATGGAGTAATTAATCCTCATATAGTGTTTTCTTGGTTGGTACTAACTGTGTTCATTTATATCTGTTTCTAGTTATTGGGCTCACCAATTCTTTAGTGAGCTGTTGTCATAATCTTGTAAGTAGTTTCCAGCTCATCTGTCCTCAAAGAATCCATCCTGTAAACAGGAGCTGGGAAAATCTTCCTAGTTGCATATCCAATTGTATTACCTCCTCTTTAAGTTGCTTAACGATTCCCTGTAACATGTAGGGTGATTCCAAACCTGTCACTGCTCAGAAGTTCTTTATTGTGGCATCTTTCCAATTTTATCTTCTGAGTGCCACTCCCTGCCCCAGTTTGGTCTCTTGCTCAGCTGAGCTAAGGGCCTGCACATCCATACACAGGACCGCAGCCTTTGCCCTGTCTGTGTCCACCTGACTCCTGGCTCTCTCCTGCTGGGAAACCTGTCTCTTCTCCATTCCAGAGTCATGCACAGGTCCGCACACAGTCAGAGCCAGAGCCAGGGAAGCTATTTTCACTCTTTGGGAAGCAAGAGTTATTTCACCCCGTGTGTGTCATGCCACAACAGATACCCGGTATAACTGTGGCAAGGCTGACTGATGCACATCGGAGACAGATGGCTGCTCGCCACCTTTCACTGCTTTGCTATCAATCCTGGCCAGTGTGGTGATGAGGACTTTCATAGACCGTTGCCTCTCTGAGCATCCTGGGCCACAGTGACACATGAGTGATTAAATGGCGCCACCTTAAGTTCTTATTTAAATTGTGGTTCAATATTTATTTATGGGCAGAAGATAGCTTATAAGATGTAAGTTAAAAGTAGTTGCAACTTACAAGATTCATGATATCATTTGTGTTAACATCATTATTATCATGGCTAATGTGTATTATTTACAATGGCTCACACTATATATTGCATTTCTCACACTATTTAATTTTATTCTTACTATCTTATTTACAGTTGTACCACCATCCGCCTTGTCCTTTGCAATCACTCTTAATCTACTTTACTTCCTTTTTGTAAAAAAAAAAAATGCTGCTCTCACCTTCTAATGTACTACACTCTTTATTGTTTTATTCCACTCTTTATTTCCTGCCTTTTCTTTTGAGGATCTATAAATTCCACTGGGCAGAAACCTTTGCCTTTTTTCCACCTCATTATAGAAACACATAATAGGTGATCAGTAAATATGTTTCATGAATAGTCACAATTTTATGAGATAGATACTACTTTTAAAATCTTCGTTCCTATGCATAAAGAGATGAAGGAACAAAGAGGCTAGGATATGGTGGACTGGCCCAGTGATCATGCCCAAAGCAGGCTGTGGAGAGTTAACCCCGCAATTGGCTTGTTTATAGATGTAGTCTGGCCAGAGCCTACGTGCCATGGTCACACGCATCCAAATTCCATTCCCAAGGTTGAAACCTTCTTTACTAAAAAGTCAAGGTTAATTATGTTCCAAAAAGTGTTTCCTTCTTTTAAAATGTTCATGTTTTCTCTCTATGCTTTTTTTATTGTTGTGTTGGTGATTTTTTCCAAACCAGGAAACGTCTATGGAAGTATATTTAGGACGTTTACATTTAGGTCATACATTAAGTCACTCATCCCTGGCAAGTCTACACCGAGCTTCTACGTCCTCAGAATTCACACTGCCACAAGGAAGGGGTCGCCAGCCGGGGAGTCTTCCCGATGACTGGTGCATCAGAAAAATCTATCAAGTTTGATAAGAAGCTGTGGGTCCAGTGGTGTCCGCTGTTCGGTGAGGTGTGAAAGATGAGAATAGTATTCTGAAGTAGATGCGTTCTGGGCGAGAAGACAAAGAAGATGTAGAGGAAACGCTGTGGGGAAGTAGGTACCCAGTTGTTAGTGCCTCCACACTGGGTGGCAGGGAGAAATTATTCCGGGGTCATTGAAACATTTTGTATGATTTTAGTGGACAGATGTGGAGAGCATTAAAGAGGGCTTTCCCCCTCCCCGTTATTTGGCTTTACTGGGGATTAAACCCAGAGCTACATGCCTAGCTCTTTTTTACATTTTTTATTTTGAGACAGGGTCTCACTAAATCACTAAGTTATCCAGGCTGGACCTGAGCTTGGGGTCCTTCTGCCTCAGCTCCTAGAGTGCTGGGAGTACAGGCAAAACCATCCCACCCAGCTAACGAGAGCTTTTAAAGAGAATCTTTGTGATGCAGATCCCATACATAGCTGAGATCCTACAGTATCTGTCTTCTGGTGACTGGCATATTTCACTCAGTTTAAGGTCCTGTAGATTCATTCATGTTGAAAATGGCAAAGTATCCTTCTTTGAAAACACAGAATACTATTCCAATGCACATATGCCACAGTTTCTATCTATTCATCAGTGGATGGACCCTTAACCCCATACCTTGGCCACTGTGAATAATGTCACAGTAAACACGGGCATGAGGGTATCTCTGCAGGTACTAATGGCACTCTTTTAGCCACATATCCCAACATGGGGATCATCCAGTAACACGGTACTTCTATTTTGAATTTTTTTTTTTTTTTTTGGTACTGGGGATCGAACTCGGGTCCTTGCGCTTGCGCAGCAGATGGTGAAACCTCTGCGCTAAATCCCCGGCCCCCTATGTTGACTTTTTAAGACGCCTTTATAATGTAATCCACAGTGATTGTACCATTTATAGTCCCACCAAAGGTGTACAATTTCCCTTTTCTTCACACTCTCACCAAGACTTACCGCTTGACTGTTTAATCGTAGCCATCCTAGCAGGGATAAAGTGGTTTGGACTGCACTTGCCTACTGATTAGTGATGGTAACCAGCTTCATAGACCCATTTGCGTCTTGTACATCTTTTATGGAGAAGTGTCTGTTCAGTTCCTGTGCCCATTTTAAACTGGATTATTTGTTTTTGGTTTTTGGTTTTCTTGTGTGTGCTGGGGATCGAACTCACATCCTTGCCCTTGCAAGGCAGGCATGGTGCCACTGAGCTAAATCCCTGTGTTTTTTTTATTTTTTATTTTTATTTTTTGCCACTGAGTTCCTTAAATAATTTGGATATGAACTTCTCATCAGATATATGATTTGCAAACACTTTCTCCCAGTCTGCAGGCTTTGTTTTTCTTCTGGTATTTCTTTTGCTGTGCATACAGATTTTAGTTTGATGTAGTCCCACATTTTAAATTTTACTTTTGTTGCTTGAGCCTGTGATGTGATTTCTGGAAGCTCATTGGCGAGGTCAATATCAAAGGGCTTTCCTGTATTTTTTAGGAGTTTTAAAAAAAAACAGAGAGTAGAACAGTAGTTATGAGGTTTGGGAGAGTGGGGGACGGGAAAAGTAGGCCAGAGGGAATGGATTTGCAAGTAGGTAGGATGAGTAAGAGATTTAATGTGCAGTGTTAGGGCTGCAGCTTAGATTCTCCTGTATAAAGAAAACCTGCCGAGAAATCACTCAGGCACCCTAACCATTTACACACACGCAAAAGGTAGCTATGGAATGTGATGGATATGTACATTGCCTTGATTGTAGTAATCAACTCAGTTGGATACTTTCATGAAAATATGTTGTACACCTTCAGTATGCACAATAGATATAAACTTTTGAAAAAGGGATGATCAGTATAAATTTTGAGTCCTATGAGGGGAAGCTATATAGGTGACACTGTGACCCCTGGAAATAGAATGATCTATGCAGGAAAACCCGGATGCTTAGTTGTTAAGTTGGAAGTGCGCATTTTGAAAGGGCTGATGGCGACCACCCTGCAGACTGATAAACTGGTTTTTCATATTAAAAGGTTTATCAGCCCACAGTGGCTTGCCTGAAGAGCCAGCCATTGGTGTGTGGCAATGAGATAACTCCCCACACCACTGGTTACAGCGGAGGTCTCAGTGATCTGTGACGCTGTGATGTCTTGCATGGCAAGACAATAGTGCAGCTAAGGGCAACATAAGTCACACGGAAAACTTTTGTAGAGACAGAAATTAATCTATGGGAAAAAACAAATTTCCCATTAATCTATGAGCTGTTCCTGCTAGAGTCTTGTTCCCTTGTTGCTAGGAACCTGCTTGCATCAGTGCTCTCCACTCCACTGTTCCCTACACTGCCCTTTGGCCCTTCAAGAAGCTGTGTGTTCAATAAATAGTGGCAGCTCCAGGAGACAGCATCTTATCCTGGGCCCCCCATTTATGCAGTGAAGATCTTGTCTCTGGTTATCCTGCCTCAGTACTCTTGGTCAGTGGATTGGAAGCTTGAGCAGCTTCCAATTAAGGGGTACCTCTGGGGGTGACTAAAGATACATTCTGATCTAACGCAGAATAGCTAGATATTAAAGTAGATTTATCCCAAGTGGAGACTAAAGTTTGTTATCAGTATCTTTGGAATACATTTGGAGGCTGTAGGGAAAACAAATTAAAAATTTATCCTAAGCAATCTAATAGTAAGTATAAATATATTAGGAAAGTTGAATACTCACTTTTTTTAAGTTTGATATTCTCATGTAAGAACCAGAATCATCAACTGGCAACTGGCAGCTGCCCAATTGCTCTGAGGGGATTGGTAACACTGTGCAGATCAACTGAGTGCAGGAAAAGACTAAGATATTTGGTGATTTCTTCATTTATGCTTAATAATGTCTTCTTCCCTCCATACAGCTGATAATTTATTATATTCAGATTGATGACAATATTCATCATATTGATGTAGGCGAAACAAAACTTTCAACCTGTTAGATGCCAGATGTGTCAAGTTTGTGTCCCCTGAAATCAAAGAATGATTAGGGACAATGGAGGGTGAGAGCAAAAAAGGTTTATTGAGAGAGAGCTCCTGAGAGACAGGAGAGGTTCTGAGGGGGTGGCCCCGGGGGCCTTTGTTGGGGTAACTTACACAGAAAGGTCACAACGTGGGTACAACGGGGGTCAGACTACCACTGACCTGTAGGATTACAAGCACAGCCCGTTAGCTGATGTTGAGTCACGCGACAGGGGAACAAGGAAAGAACAAAGGCATTCTGGGAAGGGATGGGTCCAGATGCTCCGGTTGCCCACCCACCTGGGTGACTGATGCCTATCTGGACTTCCTGGACCAGGTGGTGCCGATTACAGTATAATCTCAAGTTTCTGCTTATCCTGTAGGAAGGATGCAGTCCTGGCCACTGCATCCTTATCTTGGGGCCTGGTGTCTTCAGATGCGCCTCTGACCATGATTTTGATGTCTTTATTTTTTACTGACTTGAAAACCCAGTCCCTCTCTGACTATATTAAGGTCATTATGTTTACCACAGTGGTAGCTTTTTTTTATCTGAAATTCTTTTATTGGTACATTTATATAATTCGTTTACATTTATCATTGGGTGATTGTACCTGTACATGATGTATCTTGGTTCTTATATTTTCCCCATTCCCTGTGCTCCCTTAACCCCCTCCACCCTTCCCTATTTACAAAGACTTTGTTTCCATTTTTTCCTTTTCTCAGAATTTTTCCTTTCCCTTCTTTCCTTTCCCCTTCCCTTCCCACCACCCCTACCCCTTTGGACCTTTTCTTCTTATTTCAAATTATCAATTATTCATTTTAATCATTTTAACCCTTATTTACACTTTCAGTTTCTCACACTAGAGAAACTATTCCATATTTACTATTGTGTGTCCTATTTATTTCACTTAAGAGTATCGCCTCAATGTGCATACATTTACTATAAATGTCTCTAGTTTCTCGTTCTTTATGGCTGAGTAGTACTCCATTTTATTTTTTTAAAAACCCACATCTTCTTTATCCAGTCTCCAGTTGATGGGCACTTGGGCTGTTTCCAAGCTTTAGCTATTACAAACTGTGCCGCTATGAACATGGGTGCGCATAGATTGCTACCACAGTGTTAGCTTTATCAAAGAAGTATAGAAAAATTACCACTTTGATACACTCTAATTTAGCATTCTGTGCTGTAAAATTATCTAATTTTATTACATATTTGTTGACTAAAATTTGTGTTTTCCCTAGTATTGTTTAAATAATAATAATAATATACCCTCAGTATTTATATTAACTGTCAAACTATTTTTCTACTTTCTTTAATATGTAAAAAGGTTTTGTATTATACGTTCAATTAATACCTTTAACAGTGATTAATCATAGAAGTATTTGTAAAAATGTTCTTTTAGGATGTACGTCTAATTTTTTCTAAAAATTCTCTTTATTTTGGTAAAGAATAAAAATGACAGCATTAGCCAAGATCCAGGCTAGACATGCTCTGGTGTTCACAGTCATTATGGGCTGTGGAGCAAGATGTCAGTTTCCACGTGGATGACTAGCTGTTTCCTCCTCCTTCGTCAGGCAGGACATTAGAAATACCCTCTCTTCCAGTCATTCCAAGAACCCACAGTACTGATTAAAGATAAAAATTGCACAATATGCCTTGCAGTTAATTTAGATTATTCTCCATGCAAACCCTGCAGTTTGGAATAGCGAGGCCCTGGGGGGCAGATGAGGAAAGTTTGGAGGCTGTGCAAAGCAAGGCCGCTGTGAAAGAGAAAATATCTCCAGCCCAACCTCTGCTAATTAGCCCTCAGGGGCTGCCACCTCCTGGAGGGGTAGGCTCCATCCTCTCTCCGTACCTTATTTTCCAATGGCAGTGAAGAGATGCAGGGTGTAACTAGATCTAGCAAGCAGTGTGATAAAGGAAACAGATTTGCAGCAAAGTATTTGAGCCCTCCGTTCTGTCGGGCCCGGAGGGCTGATCAATCAATCCCATGGCCCTTAATGGAATGTTAGGTCCCAGGAGGCAGGAGCTGCGGCAGGGAGTCTCGGTCTCCGGAGAGCCAGGGATCTCATTAGATGCCATGCAGGGATTTGGGTGGCCGTAAATAGCAGTCTGCTCGGGGACTCAGGAGAACTGAATTATGCCTTGCCAAACACAATCCCCGGCCCGCCATCACTGTTTCCTAACTTCAAGACGCAAGGTCGGGGAATGACCTCAGCCAGAGCCTGGGCGCTCAGTACCTCGGCGCCAGGCCTCAGTGATACAGTACCTCCTTCCTCACTGAGCGCCCACTCCCACGGCCTTCCTAGACTTCGTCATTCCTCAGGACTATTCTGGGATACACCACTCTGTAACCACGAACTTTGGCCTTTTCAGTTTGTTCATTCTTCATAATCTCTTGCCACTGGACACTTTTTCTTCAATATGACCATTAATCAGCCTCTCTTTTCATTCTTTTCTTTGTTCCCAGCTGAGGCAATGGTTCACCATTTTAATTTTTATCAATTTATTAAATGTCTGTTCTTTTATCCTTTCCTCATATCTCTCTGACAAAATGCATCCCTGAGTGAATCAGGGACCTGCTATTGAATCCCAACAGAGCTTGGAAAGCAAGCATAAAATTAAGCAGATGGGACCACTCCACATTCATGCTTGCCATCCTTACCTGGGCCCTCTGTGCGGAGGCTCTGAAATTTCTAACTCTATTTAATCAGGTTATTCTTACACTTCCTGCAGCATCGCCAAGGCTTTTCTTTGTTTCTTGAAATGCAAACTTTCCTATTTCTTCCCTGTCTTTAAGATGCCCTTTCCACCTACACCTAGGGGACTAGCCACCAACAAAAAGACGACCAAAGAGTAGCCACACTTGTGGAGGTTAGTCCTGATTGTCAGGGTGATTACCTTGAGATTACTAAAGTATGTTCTGAAGTGCACCTCTGGGCTTGCCTTGGTGGGTCATCGGAGTGTGGCCTTGGGGTTACATTGGTCCCTGGCTCCCTCCTCTCTAGTTCTTACTCTGCTCTCAGCTTCTTGAATGCCTTGGGTCGAGCAGCCTTCCTCTGCCATGCCTTCCTGACATGAAAGCTAACTGACCATGGACCGAAAAATCCGAAGTTGTGAGCCAAAATAAGTCCTTCCTCCTTAAATTGTTTATGTCAGATGTTTTATGTCAGATTGTTTATGTCAAATTGTTTCAGCAGTGAAGAAGTGGCTGACAAACCATGCATTTTTCCTTTGCTTCCCTATGAAATGGAAATGTCCATCATCTTATGTCAAGTCATTTTCTCCCAATTGATCTCTAACTCTTACCCCCTATGGCTGTATCAGAAAAACTTCCCACTATTCTCTGGCCCAGTGTAATCTACCTCCTTCCCTCTACCTTCTGTTGTGCCAATTTGTCCCTTAACCTGATATCCTGTTCCAGCTACTAGCTCCTCTCTGTCCTTTCTTTAGCAGCCAAATATACTTGTTACATATTTAAACTTATTTTATAGTACTATTTTATAATTGTTATAAAGATAGAAATAAAATTGTTAGTAATTAGTTATATAAAATCTATATACAGTGAAACATGCACGGGGTACAAGTAGCACCTAAAAAATATATATCTAGTGTCAAATTAATACTTTTTTCCTAACCGTCTTCCAAACACATAACCCAGAAATAATCTCAAGATTGTGTGTGCGTGCATGTGTGTATGTGTGTGTGGATGTGTGTGTGTAAGAATTTCTTAAACACAGGGGATCATATGATACCTGCTTTTCTGCTCAGGTATTTTTCCATAGCAGTATATACAAACATACCTCCTTTTTTTTTTTTAGCAAGTACTACCTGTAGTTCTAGTTTATGTGTAAGGTGGCTAGCTAAGGGAAGGGCCTGAGACAGAGCCAGGTAATCAGCCATATTGATAGGAATTAAAATGAGAATAGACTGTGAACCAGGACTTTGGGTCGAGGATGAAATGTCTCAGCCTCCGTGGACGGCATCCCCCTCACTACTAAAGGGAGGTTCAGCCACCCCCTTACTAAGCTCCTGAGTTCTGAGGAACTTAAAATGCAAAATAACCATTTTTCCCAAAAATCTCAGTTTCCTATAAACCCTACATGTTGAAGAACTGGGCTAGAGAGCCTGACTTGAATGGGTCATTTTAAACCCACAGAGCCACCTGTGTAGATGGTCACTAAACAACTGAGCAGTTCCTGGGCTCTGCTCGTCCATAGCTGGCTCTGGATGGAGGGGCCATGGGCCACTCCCTCAGGACCCCTCTGGGAAGCCAGGAGTGCTGTCCCCTCAGTATTATTTCCAGTAAAACTCCCCTAACCTCCTCCTTTGGTTCACAACTTCATTCCTCCACATCTGCAGGACCATGAGCTCGGAACATATGGTAACAATGGTACCACACCCCCTCTACTCTCCTGAACCTGGCAACATCCCAGGACCAAATCCTCCACCTTTGCCCTAAGGTCTACTACCCAGAGACTGAGATAAGAAAAGGAAGATCCCTCAGCCATCTTGGAAGATGCCTACAATCCCAAACTGTGATGCCTGTGTGCTGGACTCATGGCATTTTTTTCTTCCCTTTCCGTTGGTGCCATTTTCCTTTCTGCTGGCATACACCTGCTTGCCCTGAGCATCGCTTCACCCTTTAAACTTCACTAACCTGAGCTGCCTTTTCTGTACCATGGTAAACAACACCCAATGCTTTGTTTGTCATGCACAGGAACCTGGCACCATCTTGGATGCCACTGACCACAGTATCACTAGTGAGGCGGGAGTTTGGGGCATGGCAAAGTGGCCGGGCAATTGGGTGTGACCTGTCAATTACAGAGCCCTTTCAATGATGGAGATTCAGGACACACATGCAGACCAGCCTCTGAGCCCTGCCCCTGGTGTCAACCGGAGGATGCTGCCTTCATTTCTTCTGGCATGAGATCAGGAGCGTTTCCATGGAATGGCCCAGATCTGGCATCAGCATGGGGCATAAGACATTGGCCACTGTGAGCCTTTTCACCTGCCCATTCTGGGCTCTTTCCCTGCTTTTACTGACCCACATTCACTCTGCAGAGTACGTCTTTTCACAGCACTTTTCCCTTCTTTTCTTAATGTACATGTTTTTAATAAATGTAAAACCTCACTATGGCTTTCACCTGCCCAATTCTTTGAACAGGACAGCAAAGGCCTGGAAGGGACCCCTGGGATCCCCAGTACCCCATCCACAGTTTTTGGTGAGTCAGCCAGAAGGTGAGAGTGGACCACCATAGTCTGGAGAGCTGACGAGGCATGGAGTAGGGACAGAATGTGCCTCGTGGTGCAGCCCCATGTGGCTGATTTGCTCTGCTGTGTAGCTGAGCTGAGCGAGTGGCTCCACCCCGGCCCTGCACTGGCCTGGGGTAATTCCCCGCTGCGGTGCACTGGCAGGGGCGCCCACTGTCCAACCCCGCAGGGGGCAGTGGCCCCAGGTGCTTCTGGGCCTTTCGGCAGAGCCTCTGCCCGAACACTGGCTGGCCGTGCAGATGAAGGCTCATCCAGTCCCGGTGCCTCGGGAAAGGGGGTGGTTACTGGGAGTCCCTGGTTCACGTGAGGGCAGTGGACCCCAGCGGGATGCAGTGGGCAGTGAGCAGGTGAGGGCCCAGGGGGTCATTAGCGTTGGTGGCCCTGGAACCAGTGAGCGGTGCTGGCGCTTCCCCCTTCTGCCACTACGTTCCCACACCCTCTCCGCTGGGTTCACACCAGGGGCCGTGCTGTGGTCACCTGGATTGAGTACTTCCAGAGAGCCTGCTCAGCTTTTGGACTCTCTGGGAAAAATAGCCCTGGGTCACTTTCCAGGGACCCATCCTGGTAACAGAAACTCAGGTAATTTTTAAAAGCACCCGAACGCCTGAACAGAACAAAGGAATATTCAGTAAGATGAGCTCAACTGGCTGTGAGAATGCCTTGCACTTAGAACATTTTAAGGTGTTCTTTTTCCTTTTCTTGGCTTAAATGATAAAAAAGTTTCTACTCTACTGTCTTAAAATAAAAAGGACTAAAGTATTATTGAGGTGAATGTAAGGGATAATGTTCCTCAGGTGGCTAGGGGAGCCCAGGGGACTCTACCCTGATAACCTAACTCCCTGTTTCTGAGGTAGTGGGGGCTCCATCTTCCTTTCTAGAAAGTCAGTGGGCCACGGAATAGAGAATTCTAAGGACAGAAATAAATAAGGCATCCCTGCTGTTACATAGAGCAGAGACATCTGCCTAATAGTGCCCGAGTCTCTCCAGGAACGCTCTGTGAACTCAGCAGGGCTCCTCCTGCTGTATGGGAGTCTTCTCAGGACACACCAGGGGAAACAGCCGGAGACCCAGACACCTCGCTGTGAGGCTGCATCCTTCCCAATCGGGAATGAACTAGGAAGTGAACTAGAGATGGGTACAGAATGACATTTAAATACGATACTATTTTTCAGTTAGATTCTTTCTGCAAAAGGCCTGGAAGGTGGTGTAAAATCCCCATGTCCAGGCGTTTATGCCTCTTTATCTGTGGAAAGGCCCAGAAACTATGTAGCAAAAACCTCCATGACAATGTTTCTGCCTGGTTTTGAACAGGGGACCTTTCGCGTGTTAGGCAAATGTGATAACCACTACACTACAGAAACCACCCCAGAAACTATGGTACTTAAAGAAGACTCTGATGAACAGGAAGTTGATGTTGGTAAAGATCCGGTCCTCAGACACCCACTTGTCTCTCAGGGGAATGTGAACCTTTCCTACCTGTTTAATGAACACAAGCACATGGGTAGAGTCTCTGACTTCCTTATAATCCTCAGGCCAGCAAAATCAGTCTCCTTCCCCTCAAGTGACTCAGAAATTCCACCAGAGCCAGCTCCCCAGAGAGCCTATTCCTCCCCGGCCACTCGTCTTGCTCCTTGGACAGCTTTAAGCGTCCCAGGACGGACTCATGGTGGAGCTTCCCGCTCTAACTCCCTACTCATCCCTGAGGGAGGTCCCAGGAGCAGGGGGACTATTTGAGTCCAGGTCCCATTTTTGGTTGCAGATATCCAACAATCCAAAGAATGACTAGGCGTTCGTAGGATCCTCATAGGTTTGCAGTTGGGTTTCAAATGTTGACCCATGCTTTTGACCTAGGGAGATGGTGTTCAGGCTCTTGGTAATTTATTGAATATCCCTCCTCACCATGCTTTCTCCTTCATAAGAAGCGCAGAAATAAAGATTAATGTCTCTAATTGGTGGATTTGTCATAGTTCACCTTTTAAGACAAACAAAGAAATATTCTGATCTACTTCTTCTCATATCTGGGCTCTGCATCCCCATCCTAATGGTAAAGTTTATTCAAGGCTTCAGATAGCGATCCAGACTACAGCCCATCACTCTCCTGACAAATTCACCAAGCTTTCTCAGCTCAACAGTTTACCAACTCTTTTCTCACTGTCTGCTGACAGGTTTCTTTTCTTGCTTTTAATCCAGCTGTTGGGCCACAACATCCCAAGGACATTAGAGAGTACATCATCCCTAGAAGGTATGGCCTACAGCCCCTTTTAGCTGGAAATAGCCATATGAAGACAGAGACCACCACACCCTCAGCAGCTCATAAAAATTAGGAGAATTTTTGTCTCTCTGGGGGAAATGAGGCAGTAGATTAGGGCATAGCAAAATGGCTGGCCAACTGGGCATGACCTGTCAATCACAGATATTTGGGACATGCTCAGTGTAGCTTCCCAGCCCTGCACTTGGTGCCAATCAGAGAATGCTGTCTACAATTTTTCTGGCACAAGATCAGGTGGGATTTTGATGAGATGGCCTAGGCCTGACATCAGAACTGGCTATAAAAGATAGTGGCCATTAATCTCCTGGCCACCATGAGCATTTTCACCAGCCCACCCTGCACTTTGTGGGTGTATGTCTTTCACTATGATGGGCCCACACTCTTTGCAGAACACTTCTTTTTCAGAGCACCTTTTTCCCCTTTTCTTCTTACCTTTAATACCTTTAATAAGTGTAAAACTTCACCACATTTTTTTGCTTGTCTCATCCAATTCTTTGAACAGGACAAGACCCTGGAAGGTACCCCTTGGGCACCCCAGTACCCTATCAACACTAGGAAAAATATTTTATAGGTATGTATTTCAGCTAGCCTGCCAAATCCAGAAATCTAAAAACTTAAGCAGAGTGTTAAAAATTATTAATAATTTCTCCTTCCAGGGTCACTGTGCATATTAGCAAGTTCTACCAAGTGGTTTATTACCATAAATGATGATACTTAAAGTGGGACTGATACACTGAGGGTTTTCTTGATTGTACAGAAAAGTAAATCTTCACTTCATCGTTTTGGGAAGAGAAGTGTAGTATATTTAAATGACTTCATGGAGTGGTAAAAAGAAAGGCAGGCTAGGACCTTATCCTGGTGGTCAACCAGAAGTCTCCTGTCAAGTCATCTTCGTTATTAGAAGGTGGCAGCATGTGGAGGCTCTGACGGAGATATTAGATACTTCGGGGATGTTTGGAATTTTCCTCTTAGACTCTTCATTCAACCTGAGATAGATGCTTACTAATATTTTGCTAAATTGTCACTGACACTGTGAAATTAAACATTGCTCTCTCCATGTCTGAAAGCAGATTCATATTACCACGGACCCTTGAATGATAACAAAGGTAGCACTGCAGGGGAATTGTGGTGACCACAGTCAATCTAATCAATAATGGAAGGTTAATTGAAAACCATTGGAGAAAACTTGGACCCCTACTTTCCACCATAAGCACACACTTCCTGTGGGGTGTGTAGCTGGTATGCTTTTCTGTATGTGTGTATATTCTAATAAACATTGTAAGGAAGACTTGGTTATCTTTGAAAATGTGAAAGTGTGAATGAATCTGGGATCACTTTGGAATCACCAACATTTCTCACTACCACACCCTCCACAAAGAGTATGTTTCATTATTTTGTAAAGTATTGGAAAAGAGATTGTCAAAACAACCATATATTTTGAAATAAGAACTGTGCAAAGCTGGGTTGGCCTATTGAAAGAGGAATTATCTCCTGATTCAAAATTTTTTCATGAGAAATTTTAGTGTAGTTTAGTAAATTTAGAGCACTGGGTATATTAGATAAATATCACACCAAGGGAATATTTCCCTTCCTGGCTGAATCTAAGTTAAAGTTTATTCCAAATTATTATTTTTCTAAAAACCAGTTGTTAGATTGTTCATCAATCTATGATAATTTACAAAAATTTCTACTGGCCTTTCTTGTGGACTTCGCCTTCATCAAGCTCTACTCTTCCATCTGAACACTGTTCTTAGAGAAACTCATTTACTCCTTGCTTTCCTGCTAAGCTGTGGACATTCTCACTTCTATATCTTTGTTCTGCCATCTCTCCTTCTATAGTGCCCTCTGCCCTTCTTTACATGGCACCCAGGAAAAATGTGACAATTCCTGTCTTGGATTTCTCATAAGCCCTCAATAGGGCTGATTTATTGAGTGTTAACCACTTGAGTTTTATATACATTATATTTAGTCCTCACAGTAACTTTATGAACAATATTGTCATGTATTCTTTCTGTAGAACACACTCTGAAGGGGGTCAGATACTCTGCATATGGCCATGACTGCTAAGAGCCAATGACCTGAATCAAGCATAGGGATTAAATTTAGGATTATATTTGTTCAAAACCCACCGCTTTCTAGAATATTAACATTTTCTGTCCTTTATACCAACCATTTGGTAGTTACCTTACATGACAACACTAGATTTTAAAAGTATGTAAAATGTAAGTTCTGGCTGAAGAATAATATTCTTGTGACTTGCAAAGTCAATAACACTCCATAAGTAATGAAGTGGGGAGCTTGGATCCAGATGGAAAACTCTGAACTCTCTCACCCGAATCAGACATCACCAGGTCAACAATTGAAGCATTTTAAGAATAGTATTTGGGGAAGTGTTCATTATCCTGAGAGCACTGCCCCTTCACCTCAGCTGAGACAAAGATGTAGGGGCACCTCCCGCTCACATCGTGAGGGTCTCCTGAGGAAGCCTTTCATTCTGAAGGCGGGAAGCCATGGACTGGTGTTGGATTCCTGCTGGGGAAATATAAAATGCAAAGGCTGTCTAGTGGCTCCGGTGATTGAGAGGCAGTGAAAGATCTCTGCTCCTTTGAGATTCGCATCTATTCCCGACGTCATGCAGAACAAAGGATACGCAGATGCTTCCAGTGGACCAGAAATGAGCAGCACGAAGACAGTCGTGATGGAGTTGTCTTCAAGACGGCCTAAAGGAGGATCCGAGGGAGGAGGAAGACCGAGGGAGGAACAAAACAAAACCGAAGAAAGCCAACGACAAAAAATACAAAACTTCCGGGAGTTACTAGATATCTACGAGATAGGAAAGAGCAAATGGTTAACCAGAACCAGAGGAGGGTTTGACCACATCTGGGGAACCGCGGTTACCAGATCCTCAGTGACGATGAAGAACCCTCCCCACCCACACAATGACACCCACAAAAGAAGGAGCAGATGCTGAGTACCCACCTGGTCGAGAGTCAGCTCAGGTTAAGTACAGTTTTCCTTACCTCTTCTCTTCTCAAGGCTTCAACCCGTGGGTACTCAGAAAGCACAGCAACGGTCATTTCCAAGTAAATGTTCTGGTGGTGAGGAATAGGAATTCACTCTACATAGATTTACAGCTCCCACAGGCCCTGTCCTAAATTGTGGATTAAGCATCTTCATAGGCACATTTTAAGAATCTTTCAATATTTTATAAATAAGCAAATACAAATGTAGAACTCTGGTCTAGGATTTTGGGTAATCTTTTTATTTTATTTTAATTCATTTTATTTTATTCATGCATATTTACAGTGCTTGCATTTTACAATCATCTTGGGAAGTTGGTACATGCACATAATACAGCTTGTTTCTTTTTAAAATCCCCTTTCCTCCCTCTTCCTCCTGCCTCCTCTAGTTCCCCTTTCCCTCCTTTTCATTCTTGTTATTATTAATCCTAGCTCCTATTTATGGCGTATAACAAATGACCACATTCACTGAGGTTATTA